>NC_090175.1:34467280-34594780 GCF_024679245.1 Pseudorasbora parva
GGTGAGGGATGCCATAATTGTTCGACAGGATCCAACAGATGGCTTCTGATAGCATGTCAAAAATCTTGGGGCTGCTTTTGCATCCAAATGTTAGCCGTACCGCGAAATACAATTTTTTATGCCAACGAACCCCAAATAGATGCCAGAAGTCTGGATGAATGGGCATCACTTTGAAAGCAGAAGTGATGTCGATTTTTGCGAGCCAAGCACCTCGTCCTGCGGTTTTAATTGATTCGATCGCGTGCTCTATGTCGTGGTATTTGAGAGAAAATTCGTCAAGAGAGATCAAGCTGTTTATGCTAGGAAACTGAGAATTATGCGGAGCTGAGAGATCGATTATGAGGCGTTTTTTACCCGAAAATTTTCTCGTGGCCACTCCAATGGGGCTAATACGAAAAATTTCGAAAGGAGGGACATCGAAAGGACCAATCATGAATCCTGAGTCGACTTCTTTTTTAATCAAGTCATCTACGACTTCGGTTTCGGCGAGAGCAGATTGTAGATTTTTACGAATCAAGTTCTGGGAAAGCGGGCTTTCGGTGCCGGGTATGAAGCCATGTTCAAGCCCGGTCAGTAAATAATTTCTGAAATTGGCGTCCGGGTGGTGCTCTAATTCAACGGCGAGGCGAGAAATTTTCACAGGAGTCGATAAGTACTGTTTTGATTTTTTATTGATGGATTTGTACACTGGGCATACATGTCGAGCATGTGCTCCACCACAGAAATTGCAGATGTGCAGGTATCTGCAATGGTGTCTGAGGCATTTCCCTATGTTAAAATAGTTGCATTTTTGATTATCTGCGAAACGAGGTGGATTTCTTTTGGAATCTTGATTCGCTGAGGTGGTTGCAGGTCGTGGCACATAACTGGTTGATTTCGTTTGTGTTGTATCTGGGCGGGGGGGGGGGGGTTAATCTGGGGGCATGACGTTGTGGAATGTGCCACTGACCTGCAAACTGCGCACGAGATATTCCTGCAGCCTAGGAACACCCTGCTATGGAGATCCGTGTCAAGAGCGCCCCAGTAGGTGCACTGATTCCACTGTGCTAGCCGGACGGCACACTTCGCTGAAAAAAGTTTGTGATAGGTATAAAAATGACTTCCCCCGAAGGACAGCGCGAGCTCCGCTATTATTGCAAGATAATCATTCAGCTCGCGGCGCCTGTGGGGGAAAACTGAGCAAATAATGTCTGTGAAACGGGAAAAAGCAATTGAAAATTCAGGGAAAGAAAGTAAGCGGGAAGAGTGTGGGTTGGGGTTTTTTAGAGTGACTGAAAAATCCCCGCAATCCAATTGACGGCTGGTGTTTGACACGGGAAACATGGAGAGAAGGGAAGATAAGTCAACATCCGCACCTGCCAGAATCTGTGCCCGGATGTTTTGAGCTACTGGAGGCGGCTCCGAGGCAACAGCGTTTGCTGGGATAGGCATCTGAGTTGCTGTGAGGAGAGAGAATGAGGATTTAGTCTGCAGAAGGGGGTTACAAGACTGAAGAGCCTGGACTGTTTCTGGAGCTTGGAGAGAAAAGTTATTGAGAGCATGAGGAAGAGAAGAATGCATTTGGGGATTATATGCTTGCGCTGTCGGTAGGGGCGGTATTGTGTTTGCTGGTGCTGTAGGCCACTGGAAGGAAGAAGAAGAGTTAGCGAAAGGTTGTTTGGACTGATGGTAACCTTGCGCTTGGGCTGCTAGCGAGCTCGTGCTAGCTTCTGCATAGGGAGCTGGAGGCCACTGCAAGAAAGGGTTAGTAGCTGTAGGAGGAACAAAATGAGAGGCTGGAGGTGGGCCGGTGGACCCAGCAACCAGTGCCGCTGCAGCGGGAGAAGCCACGGTGTGAGGTAGGCCCTCGTTTGGAAGGGGGTGGGGCCTTGCTGCCGTGAAGTCTGGGGCACGTCCTAGGCTTGCTGATGGCCTGTTGTTGTGGCTCGTCGTTTGAATCAAGTTGGATCTTGTGCGGCGAGGAGAAGGTGTCGAGGGAGGCGATTCCGGAGCCCTGCGTGCTCGGTTATGCCTGGTGGCTGTTTTGGGAGCGGGAGTTGATTTTTTGGAGCGGCTGACTGGCTGCAAGCTGACATAGAGGTTGTACAGTTCAGCTTTCGTTAGCTTCCGCGAAAACTGCACTTCGGAGCTTGCCAGCGCTTGCCTTAGGCCTGCCACCGTCCACTTCCCGATGGCTGGGATTGTCGGAACAGCCGAGCTGTAAGAAGACGCCGGGGAGGAAGTTGGCCTTCTCGCTGGTGGAGGCGAGGGCTGGCCTCGACGTCTTGGTGAGCGTGGGGTTAGTCGAGTAGGCCGGCGACCATGCTGGGAAGCCTGGGATTCAGGTGCAATGTCCGGCGGCGGAGGAGTGGGCCTGGGCCTGGCAGATTGCAGTGGAGAGTCCCAGGGAGAGCTGGTATCACTGATAGGAGAATCTTGGAGTTCAGACATCATAGCAGACGGTCAAAACTACAATGCTGAGAAACTGTCAATGACAGGAAGGTAAATCGGCTGTCTATATACACCTCCTATCATTGATTAACTGATTAGTTTAATGTGCTCCTCTTGTGTTCCAATTGGGTTAATTATCTGAGCCTGCTCCACCTGTGTTTAATTAGATTTAATTGTTTGTGCGTGCTTCTCCCGAAATTAGTTTGTGAAACTTCTATTATTAAACAGTGTATAATTATTACTCTGGCAACCTTGCAGGTCATAAATCATATTAGATTCAATTTTGGGTATCACGCAAGAGACAGGTTCATTTAGGATGGTGCGTCGATTACACAAGAATATTAATACTTGAAAGATCGGAGTTATTGTGCCGGAGACGGGTTAATTGAGGATGATGTGCCGCTGAGGCAAATTCAGAGGAGGCATCAATTGACACATCAGGGATCAGGAAGTGGAGGACCCAGATGCAGAGTGAACAACAAGGGCAGTTTATTAATAAGACAGATCAACAAGACACAAGAGGGTAGTGGATGAGTGACAGTCCAAACACCAGGGCAGTGGACAGACACCACGACGACAGGCAGGGGAGGATGACCACTGAGACCAGTCCAGGCAGCCAATGAACTAGACGACAGCTTGTGAGGCAACACCAGGCAGGGCGAAGGTGGACCAATCCAGGCAGGAACCAGAGGCTTGATGGTCTCACAGAATCAGCTCCCTTCTTGGCTGACAGGCAGTGGAGACAGCGGCCAGGGAAAAACTTAAGACAGAAAACAACACAGGGCAAACACACGATAAGACAACAAGAAACAACAGACAAACTAAGAACTAAGACTAAATGAAACAAACTTAATTACTGGAGCTAGAAAACAAGGAAAAATAAAACAAAACCAAACTCTATAAAAAGACTGAACTGTAAATAAAAGTGGAAAACAGGAAACATAAAATAAAAAGGTAAGATATCAAAAACAAGAAAACTAAACAATAAGGCTAGAGAAAAATACCAACATAAAACCTGGAGAAAACGAGCAAAATAAAGACAGAAACTTCACTAGACTAAAAAAACAAAGAAAAACAAAGAAGGAACAAAGAAAAAACTGAAAATAAATTCAAAGCTAGAAAAACAGGAGACACTAAAAACTAGAATAGGCTAGAATAGGCTAGAATAGGCTAGAATAGGCTAGAATAGGCTAGACAAGGAGCTAGAGACATGTACGCACAAGCAAACGCTCACAAACATACACAACGAACCAGCAAAGACATGAGGGAAGGTAGCACAATATAAAGGGACCAGAGCACATGAGGAACAGGTGAGCACAATTAGAGAAACAAGGACTGGACCAGACTAAACAAGGGGGTGTGGTAACAGCAAACAAGGAGGCAGGACAAGAGGAACACATGACAGACACAAAGTGAGACAGATCCATGTACTAAGACACAACACAAACATAGAAACATTAAACAAAGACAAAACAGACAGAGCTGCCAGGGCAGAACCCTGACAATGAATTGGGCACTGGTAGGTCATTAGACCTAAGAATAGAGTAAGGGTAGACCAGCACATTGAGAATAATCATAAGAAATTATCAGTTATAATAATAAAATAGAGACAGAACTGTTTTCATTGAATTATAGGTAAATTATATACTGCTTAGGAGATGAAGGAAGAAATGTTCCAAAAATACATATGTTCTTCATTTTCATAAAAAGGAATTCAGTTTATTGTTTGTGGTTTTGTCTGCCATTCTAAAATGTACTGCTCTTGTTTGTCCAGCTATGAGAGAGAACTGAGAGCAGTCACATAAACTCCAATGAAGGGAAAACCCTCTCAAGTACTAACTGCTCCAGTATCCAGCATTTCTAGTGGGACAGACAGGTAACTAACTGTATGAAAAATATGCTGTGTATTCTATGTGATATTATTGTTTGATAAGTTAAAATGTGTGTGTGTGTGTGTGTGTGTGTGTGTATATATATATATATATATATATATATATATATATATATATATATATATATATATATGTATATATATATACAGTATATATATATTTAAATAATTTTATAAAATGGTGTTTATGCTTTTATCTAAAAATGTCTATTGTGTTGTGGAACACTCTGGTTATTCATTTCAGGGATGAGTATCTTTGTACAATTGCAGAAGCCCCTGAAATAGCAAGCCTTCAACATAGGTAACTCATCAATGCTCATGTCTATAACTTAACCTTACACGTGTCTATTGTATGTTTTTATGATATAAATATTAATATAATTTTAAACACAGTCTACATGATATGAGCATTGGTGACCAGGATGTGGACGAAAAAGAGTTCAATGACCCAATGAACAGTGTGTAAGTATTATAACCCTATAGACATCTTAGTATTTTGTATTGTGTGGAAGTTATTGTTTACTCAATATTTTATTTCTTACAGAATTGACTGGATAGATGAAAGATTGGCATTACATCAAAGAGATGATGGCAAGAGGAATGGCAGCTCGGATGAAGAGTATCTTCCACCAATATCTATACGGTGTGTATCTGTTGTTACTTTGATGTATTTTTTGTTGTGTTTTTGAATACATTTTTATATTGCGGCTGTGTGTTCTGTCTCCACAGAATGGGTGGATCATTAAAGACAGCACAGTCTATTGACTATCTTCCTGTCATTGGGCTTGATGAAACTGTGCATAACCTTTCTGCCCATGAAGACCCTACTGACGAGCCCTTGCCTAATCTTGAGTTGCCCAATTCCCCAGACCCTTTGAGGGTCCAATGTGTAAATGACATCATCAGTGGCCGAGCAGCAGTGTTGTATGAGACCTGCTTGAGGCAGCTTCTCTCAATAATGAAGCTGCCAGAGGTCTTTGAAGTAACAACATAATACCAATGCAAATTTCTTGTTACAACCAGTGTTGCATATTTCAAATCCATTTATCAATCTTCTCTAATTTTAGATTTGTTCAAACGGACATAGCCTGTGGAAATGGAATTCCCAGCCTGTAATGAAGTTTGGGATGCAAGCTGGGGATTTCCTTCTTTCAACCAACATTTTGTTGTCTGGAAATAACTATGGGAAGGTTTCACTCTTTTTTAAATTCATGAACATGGGCATGGTGAACCAAAACACATTTTTCACAATCCAGAACACGTACTGTGTTGACGCAGTAAAGGGATACTGGGAAGAAAGGAATTCCGAGTCCATCTGTCGCCTTCAAGGGAAAGACATCGTGGTGCTAGGTTTTTATTGTAAAATTGTACATGGCACATGTACAAATTATTTGCAGCAATTACACATTTTATTATAATAACTTATTAAAAAATATGCATGTGTTTTACAGGGGATGGCAGAAATGATTCACCAGGGCATTGTGCCCAGTTCCGCAGCTACACCACGATGGAGCTGGACACTAAGGAGATAATTCATGTAGCTACAATAGATAAGTGGCAGACATCGTGGAACTCCAACATCATGGAGAAGGAGGCATTTATCCAGACTGTGGACAAGCTTTCCAGAAAGCTAAAGCTGGTGGAGATCTGCACAGATGCTCATATACAGATTGGAGCCCTTATGATTAAGTTCTACTCTGATAAAATGTATGAATACAAATAGTGCAAAAAGAGATGTTTGGAAATGTAATTATTTCCAACTCCACAGACCCAGACAAAGGCCGATACAAGGACCTTGGGATTCATCACAGTCTGGACATGTGGCACGGTGCCAAGAAGCTGGCTAAAAAAAATGCTGCTGTAAGTTTAAGAGGTTAATTTTTGCTTTGGGAATGAACACATGGGAATGAAGTTGCCAACACGGCGATCTGGGTGAAGGGCTTGGGAAGCAGTGGATACAGAGAGGTTTCAAGTCACACAAAGCGTTAGTGGACATCGTTTTCAACAAGCGTTGGCAGAATGATGTCCACAAATACCTGCGTTTTAGGTAAGACACACACGCATATAGACAAATATATATACATATTGGAACTGCAGGCGAAAATTCTAAACCAGAGACTCACCAGTGGAGATAGGATGCCTCGAAGGAGGAGCCTTCGGCCCAATGACCCAAGAACATGTGGTGTCGTTCCCCCTGTACCTCCACCACCCATATCAGAGCTGATGCAGACACAAGTCAGCGGAGGTCTTGGTATGTGATGCACATGTGCATGCCATAAATTTGAACCTTATTATCTTTGTCTGTAATTCAGTGGAGGTGGATTAACAATGTGTTCTGATTATTACAATAGTGTGCATTTCAAATGACATTTCTTCCATAGGATCAGCTTTCCAGAAGGCTGCAAATTTTGAATGATCCCTATTGCTGCATATTTTGTTACTTCAAAATCAGCATGAAAAAAGTATGGTTTGTTGGTAAATAGCATTAATGATAAGTACTGTAAATAATAAAGATATTTCAAATAACATTATTGACCATGGCACTCTCAATTTTTTTTCATAATGGAAAAATTGCTACAGCACAATTTTTTTTCATAAGTTTATGAATTTATGTAATGTATAAGAAAGACAGCATAAACAATGTCTTATCAATTATAAATAAATGTTTATTTTTTATCAGGTTACAATATGAAAGGTGGAAAAATAAATTTAATTTAAACAATTCAATACAAGAACACCAATAAATAACTATTTACAATAACAAATTTTAGGTAAATGATTTAAATTCCAGGGTTGAAACCGGTGTACTGTCCCTAAGGGTCAGGGAACTTATCCCTTATCTTACACACACAGCAACTAGGGATCACTCTTATATTACCCTGCCCTAGAGATCCATGCTGCCAGAAGATGAAATGCCTGTAAGCAGCATATCTGAATTCCCGGTTGTCATCACCTGGCTGTCTTACATGGCCTAATGCTGTGATGTCCTCCCTGTACTGCCTATGAATCCGGAGAACACCTTCATCAAGGCAGTACTGATTGAATTGTATTAGTAGGCTCACACAGTTGGCTGGGAAAGAAAGAAAGAAAGAAAGAAAGAAAGAAAGAAAGAAAGAAAGAAAGAAAGAAAGAAAGAAAGAAAGAAAGAAAGAAAGAAAAAGAAAGAAAAAGAAAGAAAGAGAAGTTACTTGGAAGAGAAGCATGGATAGTTAAAGGAGCAGTCCGACACTTTCGGACATTTCCTTGTTTGTATATTACCACCCATATTAGCACTGACCTCTTACCAAAAGCCCAGGAAAATTGCAGTGCAGTACTTTTGCTAGTGTTGGTCAGTGATCGTGTTCTAGGCCGAGGAAAGAGCCCTGCCGGAGAAGAGCCAAGTGCTGGTGTTGGACAGCCCTTCAACACATGTCCATTACTGGGGGACTGTTCTACCTTCCTTATTGTCTGGTGGTGGCGCTGTGGCTGTGGAAGTAAGAGCTGGCTTTGATTACTGTGCCTGGTGTCAAGAAAGGTAGTGTTTGTATTTACCTACTGCTGCTGGGGAATTCTCTGGTTACCCTCATGTATAACCATTCTATTGTTGAGTGTTTCCAGATGCCCATTCATGCTCTGACACCCCGCTCAGCTGTTTGAGGAGATGGAGATTGGATGTACTTGCCTCCCTCCACCAGTAAGCAGAAAGTTAAAAGCCACCATCTTGGCCTGCATATCTCCGTGTCTCCTCTTGCTGTTACCAGCTCCTGGTCTGTATGTTTGCTTGTAAGCTGAAGAGCCACAGCCCGGTGTTCTTACCTGCCCCCTTGCCGTATGTAAATAGTTAAAGTGCTGAATCTCCCATTGTATGTCCACCGTGAAAAGCTAAGAGCCTTGTCTCCTTGCCCGTACGTCTTCTCCAGCCACCTGAACACAAAAGAGCTAAAAGCCCTGTGGACTCATCCACACGTCTACCTGTAAGTCGAGCCCTGTGTACTTCCCTGTACGCCATATTCAATATACAATATTGCAACAAAATTTGATTTGGCTGTAGTCGTTCTGGAGAAAAGTGTTATCAGCTTACTTTAATTTATCATAGATCAACAATGTTGGCAGATCAGTAATATAGTTTATAGAATTAAATAAGACCTAATTAATTCATTTTATTTGTATATTTAGTTGAATAACCTGGATCATAATTGTACTGTCCCCAACTGAGCAAGTCAAGCCAAATGTGACAGTGGCAAGGAACCAAAACTCCATCAGGGCATGATGGAGAAAAATAAACCTTGGGAGAAACCAGGCTCAGTTGGGGTGCCAGTTCTCCTCTGGCCTATTAACTAACAGTGTATGATTATTATTCTGGCGACCTTACAGGTCAGAAATCATATTAGATCGGAATATTTAAAATTTCATGGTGTCGCTCTAGAGACAGGTTTATTTAGGATGATGCGTCGATTTCACAAGATTATGAATACTTGAAAGATCGGAATTATTGCTCCGGAGACGGGTTATTAAGGATGGCATGCCGGTGAGGCAAATTCAGAGGAGACACCAATGACACGGTCTCAGCAGACACGCCAGGATACGCTGGTTATGTCCAGATGCAGGTCCACCATCTGATCCGGACACGGCCTGGATCCGGCAAGCTGCAGTAAACCTCAGGATAAACCTCGGTTACCACTTAACATTAGTGTGGATGCCACTCTTTTTATGATGTATCGAGTACATCACGTGTTATGGGAAGTGTTCCCGGTTCTGGCTGACCTAGTTAATGCAGCCTAACAATCAGTCAATTGATTTGAATAATGAAAGTTAAAAAAGTTCTACATGTATGCCATGGTAAAGAGATGTGTTTTTAGTCTAGATTTAAACTGACAGAGTGTGTCTGCTTCCCAAACAATGCTAGGAAGACAATTTCAGAGTTTAGGTGCTAAATAGGAAAAGGATCGACCGCCTGCAGTTGATTTAGATATTCTAGGTATTATCAACTGGCCAGAGTTTTGAAACTGCAATAGACGTGATGGAGTATAATGTGTTAAGAGCTCGCTTAAGTACTGGGGAGCTAAACCATTTAGTGCTTTGTAAGTAATAAGCAAGATTTTAAAATGTATGCAACGTTTAATAGGGAGCCAGTGCAGTGTTGACAGAACTGGGCTAATATGATCACACTTTCTGGTTCTAAGAACTCGAGCTGCTGCGTTTTGGACTATTTGGCGTTTGTTTATTAAGCGAGCAGGACAACCACCCAGTAGAGCATTACAATAATCTAGCCTTGAGCTCATGAACGCATGTACTAACTGTTCACCATTTTGCATCGAAAGCATGTGCTGTAGTTTAGATATATATTTTAAGATGGTAAATGCAGTTTTACAGATGCTAGAAATGTGGTTTTTAAATTAAAGATTGGTATCAAAGAGTACACCCAGGTTCCTCACTGATGACGTGGGCTCGACAGATGATGAGGGCTTGACATGACGAGACATGTATGTAATTAAAGTAAAACATTATTTATTAACACGTCTTTCGAATGGAAATAACAAAAAACTTTGGGTGTCTTGTTCATAATATTTATTTTCATATAAAAGCAACATAAATTACATCCGGCAGCAACACAGTGCACAAGTGTGAATCCCGTGATATCCGCAACTGATCTTGCCGGTGTGTGATACACTGTGAGAGAGAACTGTCTGTCTTGCCTGCACTTTTTTCACTCCTCCCTTCACTGCAGCCGCCTAGTCTCGCCTTCATTTCAGGCGAGGCACATCTCAAACAAGCCTATTATATTATTATTATTGTTTACATGTACAAGACACAAATGCATGTCAAATAACAACAACTGACAGTTGCAGAATTATATTAAAGTACAAGAAAATGAAAGAAACAAATAAACTAATACTTTACAACAAATAAACAGCAGTTCATAATTGGAAATAATTGATTGTTAATAATAAAATGTAATATTAAACAAAATATGGACAAACATGGTATTTTGTGGAGGTTGAAGCTTACAATATAAATAGTTATCTCTAATGTTCAAGAATCCCGACTAAATCCAGCGGTGCAGAGTCATCATTCATTAATTGATGATGCTTTGAAGTGACATTAAAGGGAACGAGGATATATCAGTTGTGACTCATTTAATTTAATTTCGAAGGCTGCGTCCTGGGAGGACACATCCCGTATAGGATGCAGTATCCGGAGTGTCCTCAATCAGAATTTAACTAGAAGTCCTTTGTAGGACACACAGGCAGGAAGTATCACATCACTATGCCAACATATTCTGTAGTGATATAGTTAAAGGTCCCATGGCATGAATTTTTAATTTGATGAGTTTTTTCAACATTAATATGAGTTCCCCTAGCCTGAATATTGTCCCCAAGTGGCTAGAAATTTTGATCAGTATAAAGTCTAGTCTAGTCTTTCTCTGCTTTTGAGAAAATGAGAGCCCAGACCAGCCGATCTTGAATTCTCATGTTATGACGTCATACCAGAAAAGGTTTCTGCCCCTACCTCTGCTTTGATCGCCCAGAGAATTAGTAGAAAATGGATTCAGTTCATCAGTTGTGATGTCAGCATCACCGGCTTTACCAAATGGATTCGACAGTACCGCCACAAACAGTGAGTAACAGTGTTCATTAATGCCTGATCTGTGATCAGTGATTTCTGATGTGTAGCTAATCATTCAAGTTCACAGACTTTCTTTCTAAATCGTTTAATACTGTCAGTCCCGCTGCTGGCCGTCTTGATGCATCATTGAATCAAGCCAGTGACTAAAACAATCAACTTTGTTTGTAGCTTGAAACAGATCTTTTATTTAAATTATTAAACAACATAGAGCGATCAAAGAAAACTCGTTATAATGTTCAGATTTGTCAAGCACACATATCTGCAGTGCACATTTGTCCAAACTGACGTTAAGCTGCACAACAGAAGCTCTTACTGTATTCATGACGATGTTGTGTTTGTTGTTAGTTGTGGTGGTGAAAGCATTTTGTGAGAGAAATAACGTTGCAAAGTTCACTCATGTTTATTCAGAGCTCTCAGATTCAAACTAAATAAATTCACGCATGCACAGCACTCTCAACAACTCAGTACAATAACACTTTCTCTGCAATATTTCCACAGCGCCGTCTCTCTCTATCTGGACTCACTGGCAGTGCTGCATTTCAAATGCAAAGATTTCAGCCAATCACAACAGTGGGTGTTTTCACTGAAGTTCACACCAGAAACATCCCTTGAAACAGAGCATTGAAGACATAGGGCTAATAACAGTATTGAAAAAATGCCTCTTATTTCTAAATGATGACATTTTTTTTTATTTAAAAACAATACTAACAATATAAGTACACATCAGGAAACATTAATATAATAATTTAAAAAAAATCCAGCCATGGGACCTTAAAATACCGCCCCCTGGTGGGGAGCTGGGGGGATAAAAAGTGTTTGTTGACGTCTGTCTGAGCTGTCTTGCTTCAGCATAAAAATATAGATATGGACCATCTTAACGCAACATGGTGTCAGAAGTGTGCACGAGCAGGGTGTAGGAGGGGAGAGACAGTCCTTTTGCCCAGAGTGATGAAAATAATTCAAGCTATTTGATGTGAATAATCAGAGAAAAGAGATTGCGTGACATGTGCAGGAGAGAGAGCTGTGTGAGCGAAAATGGATCGGTTTCCGGTACTGCCACCGCAAAAGTTTGACTTCTCAAGACAATAAGAATGGCCAAAGTGGAGTAAAAGATTTGAAAGATTTAGATTTGCATCTGGACTTGAGTTACAGCCAGAAGAGAACCAAGTAAATGCACTTGTGTATACAATGAAGAGGAAATCCTCACATCATTGCGTCTCATTCCAGACCAGCTCAGTGAGTACCACATTGTTGTGGAGCACCTGAATGAATATTTGAACATCCAAAGTTTAATGAGACAGCAAGAAACCAGAGAGTCTGCCGATAATTTTATCACATCACTGCATTGCCTAGCTGAGCATTGTGGCTATGGAGATTTATACAGTGGAATGATTCGCAACAGATTAGTGGTTGGACTGAGATATGAAAGGTTGTCAGAGCCAGGGCTGGACTGGGGCTAAGATTTGGCCCTGGCAAACCCAGCGCAACCAGCCCATAAGTTTTGAGGGTTAGGGTCTTAAATTCAACCAAATAAATAAAACTAGTACAAGGAGAAATAATAATGAATAATATCAAATTTACTGCAAATGCAGAAAAAAAACTTAATATTGCACTTTTGTCACACAAAAAAGCACTTGACAGTAAAGCACTGATTTTCAGCTAGGATGCAGTTAAGTAAATTTAAAAGTAATTTTAAAAGCAGTTAAGTAATTTTTCAAAACCTGTATGTCTTTCTCTATTCCCTGAAACACAAAATATATTTTGAAGAATTTTGGCAACCAAGCCATTTTAGTTAGGCTACCATTGAATATTGTATGGACAAAAAACAGACTTAAATCTTTTATTTTTATTTTTTATGTTACACAGAAATAAATTCATTTAGGTTTGAAATGACATTAGGGTGAGGAAATGGTCACATTTATGGGTTGAACTACCCCTTTAAAAACAATCATATTTTTCAAGAGTAAATACCTAATTTATGTAAGACAATGATATGTATCTTTCATGAGGTTCTCATTAAAATAAAATTTAGTTAAATGTCATTAGATCTATTAAAAAGTTCATACAACATTTAAAGAGAAAAAAATCTTTGTCTTTTTAATTTGTGGGATCCATGCTTTAAAGCTGTTGTATTGAAATATAATGACATTTTAACTAAAGGCCAGTTTCATTTAACTGTAAGAGCATGGTCACAGGTAAAACCATGCTCCTCATTACCATGGGTATATGGGTTTTAAAGGTCCCGTTCTTCACGTGTTTTCGAAGCTTTGATTATGGTTATAGTGTGCAATATAACATGAGTTCATGTTTTGCGTGTAAAAAAACAGTATTTTTCACACAATTTACTTATCTGTACACCGCTGTTTCCTCCGTCCTAAAACGGCCTGATGATTTCCTTGTTCTATAAAGTCCCTCCTTCAGAAATACGTAAGGAGTTCTGATTAGGCCAGTGCTTCCCGTGTTGTGATTGGATAGCAGCTTAGCGCACTTTGCCCGGAAAGGTCCTGCCTCTTATCATAACGGGGAGATGCAAGCGCTGTCCCATGCACTCTTCTCCACGTGGGAGAGGAACAAAACCACGCCCCCTATTTTGCCTGTTCTTGTGGGCAGAGGGTTAGTCAACAAACTGTTCTAGTGACGTCATTACATCCCTGTTAAATTTGACAGGTATTATTTATGCTCTAACAGCAACATTACACACTAACTAAAGTTTGAAAGATGGAATCGCGAAGAACAGGACCTTTAAAATATATGAATTTGTCGGCTAATAAAAATATTGTAAATACATGTAGAAAATACGAAAACAGCCTCTAGCTATAAAAGTGATTTATATTCCGCAATATTAATGTAAGTAATAATTACAAAATTTTTAATAAATAAGTTTCTTCCAAAACACCTTATTTCTTCACTGTTAGTCGCTGCAAGTTAATTGTGGTTGTGCTAAAGTGTTATGTTTGTAGTTGTGTGTATTGCTGTTTTCCACTTTACCTCGTCATGTTTTTAAATTCTCACGGTTATTTTCAGCTATATTCACTGCAGAACCTGTAATGTTCCCATTTCACACGATTGTATAAAACAAAATTCGGAGTCAAAGTGCCGTTCATCACTTTATAGAGCAGCAGAAATGCAGCATACATTTGTCAGCGGCTACACTGTGCAGATATTCGCCTTTTGAAGTTCCATGCGTCATGCGCGCAAATAATTTTGTTTATTTTTTACAAATTATTTTACTGCATATATAATGCACAGCATTGGCTGGAATATGCAAATGTTGGGGTACATATTAATGATCCCAGCGATTGCATCACAGTTGGTGTTTTGTTGAGAATCGCAATCGCCGGTTTTTCCATGGTGCTTTTCACAAACAAGATTTACATATGAAGGAAGAAACAATGGTATTTGAGACTCACTGTATGTGATGTCCATGTACTGAACTCTTGTTATTCAACTATGCAATGGTTAATTCAGTTTTTCATTCTAGGGAAGTCTCCGCGTCTCACACGTCTGGGGACAGACAAGACGAGAGAATACGGAGAAAGTGACAGGAAAAGAGAGTGGAGAGAGAATTTTTTTTAAAAAAGGATTTACTTTAAACAGCACCTCAAAATCATTCACTTTTAGTTTTATCAGCCAGGGGGCATCATTCTGCTCTGTACTGATAGTACATAAGAATGCTATATCACTCCCTTGTTCATGCATGTCATGTTTACTCCACTTACTCCTCTGGATCTGCAAACTTTTGCATAATGACCCTTTTTCTTATAAAGGTCGCAGTATGCTTGTCTTGCTGGGCACTGAATTTTCGGTGAGATTGAATTTAACCACACCTTTTGCATGGAATGTACTTTTCTGAGATTGTTAGCCTGTATTGTAAGTTTTTTTCTGTGAATGAACATTGTCTACATTTGTTGAAAAGTCACATTTGAAATGAGATTTTAGCTCTTGCTGCTTTTTTACCAGCTCACTTTGGCGTACATATGTAACAGCCTTCTCTGTGAGTTCCGGATCCATCCCAAGTTGCTCCGACCAGGGCGGTGGTTGAATAAGTGCAGGACATGGTTATGTACTGATATAAATAGAGATGATTATTGCTATAAACAGAATATACAGGTTAATATTTTCTATATAAATATAATATAAAGATAACTATTACTATAAACAGATTATACAGGTGAATATGTACTATGAATGTGATCATAGAATCAATGTGTACAATAAGTTAGATTAAGATGAGCAGTGTAGCCATGTATGATTAAGTGCAAATGAGCATATTCAAGTTAAGGTGGAGTAGTGCAAGATGCTTAAGTAAACAGATGTTGCTGTATTAAACAGTCTGTAGTGCAAATGAGCAGTCCAGTAGTGCAAACGAAGTAAAGGCAGATGTGAGGGGGGAGAGGAGAGTTAGCCATATATGAGGGGAGTTGGGTCAACGAGGGTTAGAGTTCAGCAAAGAGACAGCTTTTGGAAAAAAAACTGTTCTTTAGTCTGCTGGTCCTGGTCCGGAGGGACCTGATAATATGCTATAATATGATTGTTCAATGTATTGCTGCACCGCTATATTAGTTACCATATTTCTTTTTTTTATGTTTTTCTTTATATGGCTGCATGTCAACTATTGGCATAGGAAAACACCAAGGAGGAATTGCTGAAGTTGCCACAGAAGGAGCAATATTGATGTCACTAATTCCCATATTCTGTGCTTCCTCATTTGCAGTCCATCCAAAGCTTGCTAGCTTTTTATACTCATATTCCCAGCATTCCTTCAAAACTTTCTTAACTGGATGACTATCTAAGTGTCCCTTTATATTAATCCAATATCTCATCATTAATTTGAGCCATCTGATTTCCTGAGGCATTTCTCCCATCTCTACTTGTACTGCTGTTATCGGAGATGATCTTATTGCTCCACAACATATTCGCATAGCTTGTGATTGAATTGCCTTGATCTTTACCAGTTGTGTTTTAGGTGCAGAACTATACACCATACTGCCATAATCTACAACTGCTATTATCAGTGGAGAAAACCCACTGTTCTTTGCGTTGTCGTTAACAACCGTCATATTTTTTTATATTATATGAAAAAATGGCACCACCACCATACATGCAAGCGTAGGTGTGGTGTTTAAATTAAGTAGTTCAAGCTTTTTTTTTTTTTTTAAGCTCTATTTCCTCAAACAGATCGTTTTGGTAAACAGGATTAAAACTGTTTAGTGCATTTTAAACATTTAGAACAGTACATTGCGGTCATTTTCAAGTTATAAATAATTTACTTTCATATAACTGCCGTGAGAGTGCAACGAGGCTGAACGTGTTGGCATAGCAACTTCCTGCCTGTGTGTCCTACGAAGGACGTCTCGTTTAATTCTGATTGAGGACACTCCGTATACTGCACCCTACACAGGACGTGTCCTCCGGAGGACTCAGCCTTCGAAACTTCACGAAATGAGACACAGTTTCAAACCAAGGGGGTAATCTAGCACTCAGAAAGCGTTCCACCCATAGGGGCGGCCATTGCTAACCAAGCCATCACCTGCTGTTGCATCCCATTGACTCCCATTCATTTTTGAGTCACTTTGACAGTGAATAACTTTACATCTGAGGTATTTAAAGACTCCATTTGTCCATTGCTTATTTATAAAGGAATACGACAATGCATAAAAGGCTCCATTACCTTGTATCTTACACTATCGCCCCGTAGAAGCTGTTTTTGTAAAAATAGGCTAACGATTGCGTCATAACCAACGCGACTCTGTCGCACAGTTGAGAAATCACCGTATAGACAGGAAGCAATCTTTTACTGTCTATGAGACAGTCGGGGGGATGTGAAGACATAAAGTCCGATAAAGTCAAGGGAGAAGAATGGGGAGAAGCCCATAGTGAGCCAAAAGCAACAGGAGAAAATATTTAAACAACGTGATTCAGATTTCACTTTCCACAACTACTAGAAGACTTACAACTGTCAGACAGGTTGCTTTCGTCACATCTACGTCGTCAAGCTCAGTCTGAGCCTACGCAGTGCGCTCAGCCATCAGGGAGTGAGTGCCTGTAGTTGACCTCATTTTCTGCCGTTGACGTCTATGGGAACACTCTGTCCATTTCTTTTACTGTCTATGGTCTAGTCTATGGGGAAGCACCATAGGGAAGCACTCAGTAAAAGAAACGTGCGGAAACGCACATGCATCTTGTTCTTGTATCTTTTATTTGATTGTGGTTCACATACTATGTGCATACTGCCATCTGCTGGGATGTTCTGCAATCATTGCCATGGAGAAATCCATTTCAATTTAATAAATCTGAATACAAATGTTTACTGTCATAAGGAATGCAATCATAATATGTGTGGTGTATGTGTAGACTCATAATCAACACTTTACAAGTTCACACTTGCATACAATTATAGAGTAAAGGTTATGTATATCTGGCGTGCTGTCTGAAGGGAGGGTTTCAAGCTCGGAATTTGGCCCGAACCCAGAGTAGCCTACTCCCCCATACCAGGTTGGGATATAATGGTTAGAAGAGAGAAGATGGGGTGGTGGAGGGATGCTGGAAAACTATAATGGAACAGAGGTAAGCCTGCTAAATATAGGCTATCTATAATAGCCTATAGGTTAACTGAATGTGCTCTTCCCATGTAAATTATCTGAACAAATTATCTGAATTTAAATGTAGATAAATCACATGTCATAATGTCACAAGAAAATTTCAAATGAATAGGCTAATATAACTTAAAATATATTTAATTTCAAATGAAAGCAATTTGCAACTCAGCTTTACTGAACCTATCTCAAGCATTTGTCTCAATGTCTTTTTCATTTTTATAATGTATTTCTAAGATGTGTAGCCTTCTAACTTTTTGCTTGCATTTCAACACTGTTTGATTTCTATGCACACTAATTATGTACAACTATACTGTCAGTATAAAGGAACTATAGATCCATGCATTTATTTTCATACAAACCTGCCTTATCCTGTGGCTCCCTCTAGGGGACATATTATAACATTCCTCTTTAATTTAATATGGAGTTAAGAATGTGCTGTTAACCTCTGAGCATCAAATCCATAAAACTAAGAATGTTTTAGGCAAACATGACTTGTTCTCAATGTATAGGCTATACAAAGTTTTGAGAAGTTTGGACTTTGTGCACACAAGATATAGGCAAATCAATGGTCCATACCAGAAAACAACAACAACAACAACAATTTTATCTGCTATTGGCTATTTGAGTATTTCACAAAGCATTGTAGCGCTAAAGTCAGCTCCTAAATCTGTGAAATGTCAGGAATAGTTTAAGATTGTGGCCAAAACTGGTACTGCAATCACTTTCAAATGACTGCAGAGCGGTGTACCCCCCTCCCCGGATGCCGAATCACTACTGAATTCGCAATAGGTGGAAAGTGGAGCTTCAGGCCAAAACATCAACATCAGTTGAGGGCTGCAACAACAGCTTTTAAATGACAATATCCTGGCCAGACTACTGTTGCCAGTGATATAAGTATTTGAAAATAACATGAATTATTAATATCTAGTGACATATCAGGGCATTTTATGATTAATTGAAATACATTTCTTTTATACAGTTCCTTTAAGTCACTAAGAAAAAATCAAAAACAATCCTAATTGATGTTTCCCCAATCCGCCTCAGCAATCCGCCCAAAGACACTGTACACAATTGAGGAGATAGGTAGCCTTGCGTGCTGAACCTTTTCTTCATGTTTGATTTATAGATTTTAATTAATGATAAAATGCCAAAAATTAATATTTAATACCGGTAAATAAATAAAAAAATTACACAAATGTTCGAATAGAGTAAAATAATATAAATATATTTGCTGCACTGTCTGAAGGTGTCAGGGTTCTGTCACTTTGGTCTAGTTTTTTTTTGGGTTATGTGACACAGCCCTGACAATCCAGTATTGTTTGTCTTGTGTGATTGCACAGCATTGTCCTTGTGAGTTTTCTGTGAATATAATGTGTGGGGCATGGTATACGGATCCCAGCACTTCGATCTAGTTGGGTTTCAGATTTGTGTTGGGATTCGGACATTCTTGCTCCTCGTGTTTTGTCTTCTGTTGTGAGTGCAACCTGCCCAGGGGGGTAGCTAGCAGTTTTGGGCCCTATGAAAGAGCTTGGCCCCCATCGTACCCAAACATACAGGCCAACCTATAGCGATCCAAAATTGTTGTCAGCCATTTAATTATATATACACTACTCAAACAAAAGTTTGAGTACGGTATGATTTTTTAAACTGTTTTTAAAGAAGTCTCTTCTGCTCACCAATGCTGCATTTATGTTATTAAAATACAAAAAAAAAAAAAAAAAAAAAAAAGCTGTAATATTATGCAATATTATTCAAATGTAAAATAACTTCTCTATGTAAATATATAGTAAAGTCAAGTGTAATTTATTCCTGTGATCAAAGCTGAATTTATTATCATTACTCCAGTCTTCAGTGTCACATGATCATTCACTAATCATTCTCATATGAGGATTCACTGCTCAAGAAGCATTAATGATTATTATTATTGTTTAAAGCAGTTGTGTAAAACATTTTTTTTAGGATTATTTGATGAATATAAACTTAACATAATATAAAAAAATAATACATAATTAATTCAGCATGGATGCATTAAATTGTTCAAGTGACAGAACTTTCTATTCATTAAATAATCATAAATGTTTGTTGATCATCAAATCCTCATTTTAGAATGATTTCTGGAGAATTATGTGTCTCTTGAGACTGGAGTAATGAGGATAAATTCAGCTTTGATCAATGGAATAAAGTATATATTTTTAAATGTATTAAAAAAATTACATTGTAAAAATATTACTCAATAATACTGTTTTTGCTGTATTTTAGTTTAGCTAACTTACACATCTCATCTTGCACTTTGTGACTGTTACACTGTAAAAAAAATTGTTGGTTTTTGTTGGTTTATCTTAAAAAAGTAAGGAACCTGGTTGCCTTAAAATTTTTAGTTTATTGAAATTCAAATTTTTAGTTGATACAATAAAGGTAATTTGTTTAATAAATAGAAACTCAAAATATTATTGTATCTGAACCACATTTTTAAATTTTTTAATAAATCATGAAAATAGCACTATTAAGCGCTTTGGGTGTCTAGAAAAGCGCTATATAAATGTAATGAATTATTATTAATTAATTATTTGTTATGTTGCACTGCGTCATCAGAAATAAAACACACACAATAACCTAATATGCTTACAAAATCTTTTAATAATATTTTAATAAAGGTTGTCAAATCTCACATTTTTTTCATTGTATTAACTCATTTTTTTATTTTTTATTTAATATAACGATTACATTTAACTTCATAAATGAGCTAATGAGCTCTCGTGATGAGAGCTGAGGAAATCGCGACCACATTCGCGGCATACATTCACAACGCGTGTTGTAATCATTTGATTATACTACAGGGTTTCTACTGATACAAAGCCATATGCTAATTGATGAAGTAGCCCTTTAACTGTTTATAAAACATAATTTTCGCTTGGATCCTGCAATCTCTCGAGATGCATACATGTAAGAATGAGGATGCCACTTAGCTGAAAATATACTAGTTTAATTATTTAGACTTGGCCTAATATTTAAAAATTTAATATGACAACAGTCTAATTTCAAAATTTGATTTGAAAATGGTAACATGATACCTCGTTCTACAAAATTTCTATAAATAAATCAGTGGGTGCGTTTACATGCACGTTCTTAAGCTGATTATGCCCAATAAGCCGACAATGAACATGGTCATGTAAACGCGGTAACCCGTTTTCTTTTATCGGAGTAATGTCATAAACAGCGTAAGAATAAACCGGTCGGAACAGATAGGTTTTTGCCTCTTACCTCGATTTCGCACTGCATATAAACGCATTAACCTGCTTTCTGTCGGCTTATTGAAGTGCGCATGTGTGATAGGTAACAAAAACGCAAACTTACAGCAGATTTAAACACATCCAGACCGAGCGAGCTAGCATTTTGCATGAAATAAGGACATATATCACAAACGCAGACTCGTTTAAGACCCAGACAATTGTAAAGAGGTGTTATTTTTTCTCATGCAGCAGAAGTAGAAGAGGTTCAGTCAGAACGCTGCATAACTGCATAAGGGATAATATGAGCTGTAAATCTCCCGCTGACACGGTGCACGCTTTATTTAACATCACACTGACGTAACATTTGAAAAACTCATAGTCAGATATACGGACATTATTATTTTTGACGGCACTACAAGGAAATAACCCGGTTTATAAATAGTCATGTAAACGCGGTTTACTTGCGTTGTCCGTTTACTGGTTTGCATGTAAACGGGGAAAACTGGTTATTTCAATAAATTCAAATAAGCTGATTTAAAATAAAATAATGCAATAAAATTTGATTTGGCTTTACAGGAGAAAAGTTATCAGCTTATTTTAATTTATCATATAGCGACAATGTTGGCAGATCAGTATTATAGTGTATATAATTAAATAAGACCTAATTAATTAATTTTATTTAGATATTTAGTTGAATAACTTGTCCCCAACTGAGCAAGCCAAGCCAAAGATGACAGTGGCAAGGAATCAAAACTCCACCAGGGCCTGGTGGAGAAAAATAAACCTTGGGAGAAACCAGGCTCAGTCGGGGTGCCAGTTCTCCTCTGGCCAATTAACAAACAGTGTATTATTATTATTCTGGCAACCTTACAGGTCAGAAATCATATTAGATCATAATATTCGAAATGTCTGGGTATCATGCTAGAGATGGGTTTATTGAGGATGGCGTGTCGATTACACAAGAATATGAATATTTCTTCTTCTCGAGTTTTTGAGGTAAAAATTGCACATGAACGCCCTCTGATGTCGTGTTTACCACTGGGAAGTTCGGAAATAATTTTGATACCCAAGTTCCCGAGATGGACGTGGCATAACCGTTAAAAATGGCAGATGGGAGATGAATTTCTGCTGTGACAGGTGTTTTATTCTTTTTTTTCACAACAATTTAATTGTCTTGTCGTTAAAGTAGTACATATTTACATAAATTAATAATCATTTGAAGCATATTGTGTATTTTAAACACATCGAAACTCGCATTTTGACCATCATTCCCTAGTTGACCATCATTCCAGAATAGTGAGCAAGCTGACTATCTAGATAGTGTGGTAAAAGTAGCTATACAATAGGATCAGGTAGCTGAAAACTATTGCCATTTTAGTCTTTAAGCAGCCTTTATTGTCTTCATTATGCCTTTATTTTGAATGTGATTATAAACAATATTCTTTCATGTTGTGCTGCTATGTTTGCCAGTGATTCTATGAATTTCTGGGACCGGGAAATGACTGAAATCGTTATAGTGTTAAAATAACATTTTCCAAAGACGCACAAAAATATGAACCTGGCGTCCTCCATTCTTGGTTTCAACAAACGGTTCTAGTGACTTCATTCCTGCAAGGAAGTGCAGGGGTATAGTCCAAACCGGCCGTTCGCTGTAGGCTTTGACAGGGAACTTCTGTTAAATAAAATATCTCGCTTGGCATTTATAATTTTACAAGTATTATTTATACTCTAACAGCAACATTTCACACTAACTAATGTTTGAAAGATGGAATCGCGGAGAACGGGACCTTTAAACCATCCCAATGCAATTCCATTAATGCCAACATAATTTTCAAATCAATTCAAAAGAATGTTGTGATTGATAATATTGAGTAACACTAATAGAGAGATACAACCACAATAAGATGATAAGAGTAAATCATTTGTAACTCTGATGAGAGCATCCTCAGTACTATGATACAGTCTAAATCCTGACTGGTAATTTTTGATAGAAACGGTAGATTTGAGATTGCCATGTAATTGACTAATTCTTTAGGATCAAGTTGAGTTTTTTTAATAAGTGGTTTAATTATAGCCAACTTAAAAGTTCTTAGTACATTGACTAGTGTCAATGATGAATTAATGAAATTAAGCAGAGGATCTTTGACCTCTGGAAGTATCTCTAGCCAAGTTGGTATAGGGTCAAGCATACATGTTGTTGATTTTAATGATTTAACAAGAAGCCAATACTTCTCCTATACCAGTGAATGAATGTATTTTTTCCTCAGTGACACTACTGGACATTACAAGCACTGTAGAAAATACATTCATTCACTATAGCAGTGAATGAATGTATTTTTTTTTTCTCAGTGACACTGCTGGACATTAATAGCTTTTAATCTAAATCACTACCACACGTTAGCTTTTCGCTAGCCTGGTAGCTTTCCATCCCAGCATCCGGGTCTCCTGTTTTCTGAGTTCTTTAGACAACTGTGGTGAGTTGGATTATTAAAAAGACTCCATCAGACAACTGTGGTAAGTTTTGGATTCATCAACAAATACGGTAAGCCATGTCTTCTTCTCCTGTCATTGTCACTTGCACTGCATGCTACATGTTTAGCATATCTATCTCCGTTGGCAAACAGGGCTTCACATGTGATAAATGTCAGGAATTAATCAGGCTGACGGAGAAGATTTCAGATTTAGAGACACGCATCCAAGCTTTATGTGAGAGTAGTGAGAATGTAACAGCTTTAGATACTGCTTTGGATGCGACTAGCTTAGTGAACACTCATTGTTTGGTTCCGGCTGAGCCCGCGCAGCAGGGCTGGGTGACGATGAGAAAGCATAGTCGCGGATCAAAAAACCACTCTTCCGTTCCGATTAGAACATCAAACAGGTTCTCCCCACTCAGTGACGCACCCACTGAGGATCCTGTTGAAAGTGCCCTAGTTATTGGCGATTCTATAACACGGAACGTGAAAATAGAGACACCAGCCACCATAGTCATATGTTTACCGGGAGCCAGAGCGCCTGACATCAAAGCAAATTTAAAAATGCTGGCTAGAGCTAATCGTAAATTCTCTAAGATTATTATTCACGTTGGCACTAATGATGTTCGACTTCGCCAGTTGGAGATCACCAAAATTAACATTAAAGAGGTGTGTAAACACGCAAGTACGATGTCAAAGGCCGTATTTTTCTCTGGTCCTCTCCCTGCGAAAAGGAGTGATGAAATAGTTAGCAGATTATCATCACTCAATGGCAGGTTGTCTAAGTGGTGTCTGCAAAATAACATAGGTTTCATAGACAATTGGAAAAGTTTTTGGGGCAGACCTGACCTGTTGAAGATAGACAGCATTCATCCCTCCTGGGCTGGTGCTGCTCTTCTCTCTAGTAATTTGGCACATAGTCTTAAAGCTAAACCTTGACTCACTGGGGCCCAGGTCAGGAAGCAGACAAACTGGCTAAACCAACCGTCTGCTAGCTGTCTCACGTCACCAAAGTCAGCTAAATCCCAGCACATAGAGACTCTTTCACCTAGATATTATCATATAGAGACTGTGTCTGTTCCCCGAATTAGTAAATACAAAAAACCATCAAAACCATTCAACAGTAAAAATATAATTGATGTCCAACAAATAAACAACAGATATAATACGGATGAACAATTGATAAAGCTTGGGTTGCTGAATATTCGATCCCTTTCACCAAAAACGCTTGTTGTCAATGATATGATTATAGATCATAACTTAGATGTGCTGTGTTTGACAGAAACCTGGCTAAAACCTGACGATTACATTACTTTAAATGAGTGCACCCCCGAGATTATTGTTACAAACATGAGCCACGTCTGAAAGGTAAAGGGGGAGGTGTTGCTGTAATTTATAATAATATTTTCAGTATTACTCAGAAGTCTAGTTTCAAATAATTATTTTGAAGTTTTGGTGCTTTATGTAACGCTGTGTAGTGTAAATGATAAATCCCGTCTGACATTTGTGTTGGCTACTGTATACAGGCCACCAGGGCACAATACAGACTTTATCAAAGAATTTGCTGGTTTTGTATCGGAGTTAGTATTAGCTGTAGATAAAGTACTAATTGTTGGGGATTTTAATATCCACGTAGACAATGAAAAAGACGCATTGGGATTGGCATTTAGAGACATTCTAAACTCTATTGGAGTTAGACAACATGTATCGGGACCCACTCATCGCCTTAATCATACTTTAGATCAAATAATGTCACATGGAATAAATGTTGATACTGTTAAAATTCTGCAGCAGAGCGATGACATCTCAGATCATTACCTAATATCATGTATACTTAATTTACCTAAGGCTGCAAAGCCATCCCCTCGCTTCAAATATGGCAGGACGATAACCGCTGTGACTAAAGATTGCTTTGTACATAATCTTCCTCATCAGTTCCATCTCCTCAGCATTACAGATAGCCAAGAGGAACATGATGCTGCAACAGAAACTATTGGCTCTCTCTTTACTAGCACTTTAGACATAGTTGCTCCCCGGCGCTTAAAGAAGATTAAAGCAAATAATCCAACGCCGTGGTACAACAAGCACACTCGGGCCCTTAAAACAGCAGCCAGAAAAATGGAGCGCAGCTGGAAGAAAACAAAACTGGAGGTTTTTCGCAATTTGCGGAAAGAGAGCATGATGGCATATAGAAAGGCCATAAAAACTGCTAGATCTGCTTATTTCTCAACTCTTTTAGAAGAAAACAAACACAACCCTAAGTATTTATTCGATACAGTGGCTAAATTATCAAAAAATAAAGCTTCAGCTTCTGATGTTTGTAAACAACACAGCAGTAATGACTTTATGAACTTCTTTACTAGTAAGATTGATAATATTAGGAATAAAATTATAACCATGCAGCCGTCTATTACAGTATCACTTCAGACAGAGCATTGTAGTGTCACTGAGGAAAAATTACACTCATTCACTACTATAGGAGGAGAAGAATTGGCTAAACTTGTAAAATCATCAAAATCAACAACATGTATGCTTGACCCTATACCGACTAGGCTATTAAAAGAGATACTTCCAGAGGTCATAGATCCCCTGCTTAATATCATTCATTCATCTTTGACATTAGGATATGTACCGAAAACTTTTAAGTTGGCTATAATTAAGCCACTTATTAAAAAAACGCAACTTGATCCTAAAGAATTAATCAATTACAGGCCAATCTCAAATCTACCGTTTCTATCAAAAATACTAGAAAAGGCTGTGTCTTCACAATTCCTTTTTAGAAAGAAATGGTATATGTGAGGATTTCCAGATCCGGTCAGGATTTAGACCGTATCATAGTACTGAGACTGCTCTAATTAGAGTTACAAATGATTTACTCTTATCATCTGATCGTGGTTGTATCTCTCTATTAGTGTTACTCGATCTTAGCGCTGCATTTGATACTATCGATCACAATGTTCTTCTGAATAGAATCGAAAATTATGTTGGCGTTAGTGGAACTGCTTTGGCATGGTTTAAATCGTACTTATCTGACCGTTATCAGTTTGTAGCAGTAAATGAAGAGATGTCACACCGATCACAAGTTCAGTATGGGGTACCGCAAGGCTCAGTGTTAGGACCGTTGCTTTTCACCCTGTATATGCTACCACTGGGAGATATCATTAGGAAGCATGGCGTTAGTTTTCATTGTTATGCTGACGATACTCAGCTCTATATTTCCTCACGACCTGACGAAACCTACCAATTCACAAGATTAACGGAATGCATAGCTGATATAAAAAATTGGATGAATTTCCTGCAACTTAATTCAGATAAAACTGATTTTTTAATTATTGGACAGAAAAGCTCCACAAGTAGTAACCGAGAATACTGTCTAACACTTGATGACTGCTCTGTCAAGCCCTCGTCGTCAGTGAGGAACCTGGGTGTGCTCTTTGATACCAATCTTTCATTTGAAAGCCACGTTTCTAGCATCTGGAAAACCGCATTCTATCATCTTAAAAATATATCTAAATTACGGCACATGCTTTCAATGCAAAATGCTGAACAGTTAGTACATGCGTTCATGAGCTCAAGGCTAGATTATTGTAATGCTCTACTGGGTGGTTGCCCTGCTCGCTTAATAAAGAAACTACAGCTAGTCCAAAATGCAGCAGCTAGAGTTCTTACTAGAACCAGGAAGTATGATCATATTAGTCCAGTTCTGTCAACACTGCACTGGCTCCCTATTAAACATCGCATACATTTTAAAATCTTGCTTATTACTTACAAAGCACTAAATAGTTTAGCTCCCCGGTACTTAAGCGAGCTCTTAACACATTATACTCCATCATGTCTAAACGCCTGATCACTCACAAATAAGACTTTTATTCTGAACGACTTCATCTCCACAAACGATCTGGATTTTCTTCTGCTGACTGAGACCTGGCTCAAACCAGGTGACAACAGTGCTTTCACTGAGCTCCTCCCTCCCGGCTATTTCTTCCTCAGCACACCGCGAGCATCTGGCCGCGGTGGTGGTCTGGCCTCTGTATTCAGGCACACATATAACTGTTGCATAATTCCATCAAATAACTTCAGTAGTTTTGAGCTGCAACTATTTCTTATTGAGATAGGGTCTCCTGTTCTATGTGCAGTTGTCTATCGTCCACCACAATTTAATAAGGCTTTTATTCAAGAATTTTCTGAGCTCCTAGCTGAGCTCATGCCGAATTATGACGATCTATTGATTTGTGGTGATTTTAACATTCATGTATGCTGCCCATCTAACCCAATGGCAAGGGAGTTTCTAAGCCTTCTTGACTCTTTTAATTTAATACAATCAGTTAATGGTCCCACACATCACTTAGGACACACTCTGGACCTCATTATCTCCCATGGTCTGCCTGTGTCCCTCAGTAGGATATGCCATACTTCCATCTCGGACCACTTTCCTATTATATTTGATTTTGTAACCCCTCTCAGAACCAGATCTATTACTCCTGCCTGTCGCCGCCGTGTCATTACTCCATCCACGGCTGGGCAATTTACAGCTGCCTTCATGAACACTAGCTTATATACCCAGGTTGATCTGGCCTCTCCGCTATGTCCGGATGACCTGATTTTCATTTTTTATTCTTCCTGTTCAGAGATCTTGGATTCTATTGCGCCTTTTAGGCGTAAACCCACCAGCACTGCACCGGAACCCTGGCTAAATGACACCACCCGCACCTTTAGGCGCTGCTGCAGACAGGCCGAAAGCAGGTGGAGGAAAGATAGATTGCATGTGTCACTGGATAGACTAAAAGACAGTTTGGCTAACTACCAAAAGGCTGTTAAAGAGGCCAAACGTCAATATCTGTCGAACATTATTTCCACCAGCTGCAATCGTCCAAGGACTTTATTTAACACAATACAGTCTGTTATAAATCCACCTTGCAATGTCTTGAGCAAGGTGTCAGAATCCATCTGTGAAAACTTTTTGAATTATTTTGTTGAGAAAGTGTCCTCTGTTAGGCAGAATATGAACAGTACTTTTTACACCAATGCTGTCCCTCCTGTTGTCCCACCTGCAGTGTTTGAACGATTTGAACCCGTGTCTTTATCACGCCTTTCTGAAGTGGTGCAGGGGTTGTCGCCCACCAACTGCCCCCTCGATATTGTTCCAACCAAGGTGCTCAAACAGGTCTTTGACACTGTCGGACCATGCGTCCTCTCGCTCATTAACAGCTGCCTCAGCTCAGGGACTTTTAAAAAAACCCAACCTGGATCCCGACATTTTGTCTAATTTTAGACCTGTCTCACATTTACCATTTTTATCAAAGGTCCTAGAAAAAGTTGTTCTATCACAGTTACAGCCTTTTTTAGAAAATAACTCAATTTTAGAAAAGTTTCAGTCTGATTTTAGGTCACGACATAGCACTGAGTCTGCACTGCTGAAAGTCCACAACGACATCCTTCTATCCCTTGATGCTAAAAGATCTGTGCTGTTGGTGATGCTGGATCTAACAGCAGCTTTCGACACTGTGGACCATTCAGTACTTATCGTCCGCTTTGCTCAACAGGTTGGCCTCAAGGGTTCAGTCCTGTAGTGGTTTCGCTCCTACTTGAACGACAGGAGCAATTCAGTTATGGTCAATGAATTTTCGTCATCCACTGCTCCTCTGTCCTCTGGAGTGCCACAAGGATCCATTCTTGGGCCTGTTCTATTTTCACTTTACATGTTGCCTCTTGGTTCCATTATTGCCAAGCACAATCTTTCTTTCCACCTATATGCAGATGACCTCCATGTCTATATGCCTGTGCTTCCAAATGATGGTTCAGCTCTAGACTCCTTGCATAGTTGCCTATCTGATATTAAACTATGGCTTTCACGAAACTTTCTTCATCTTAATGAGAGTAAAACGGAATACATTATTTTTGGTACCTCTATTTTACACCACGATTTATCATCAAGCACAACCCCTCAAGTTAGTGAGGCAATAAAGAATCTGGGGGTGATTTTTGACAGAGATCTGAATTTTAACAAACAAATTAACTCTGTAGTCAAGCCTTTTCTGTGCCGCAGTGATCTGGAAAAGGCAATTCATGCTTTTATCAGCTCACGCATTGATTACTGTAACGCACTCTACATTGGCATCACACAGTCTTCACTCCATCGTCTCCAACTGGTACAGAATGCAGCTGCTCGTCTTCTAACCGGTACATCTAGACACAGCCATATTAGTCCAGTTCTCTGTTCCCTCCACTGGCTCCCGGTTCGGTACCGTGTTGATTTTAAAATTTTAATGTTTGCCTTTAAAGCTCTTAATGGCCTTGCGCCACCTTATTTATCAGAGATTTTAAGTGTCCACCGTCCAAACAGAGCCCTCCGGTCGGCTGACCAGATAAGGCTAGTTATTCCGAGGTTCCGGTGCAAGCAGTGGGGCGATCGTTCATTTGCTTTTGCTGCTCCTAAACTTTGGAACACTTTACCAGTAGACCTGCGTGTTCTTACAGACCTGGTCCTGTTCAAATCCAGGTTAAAAACACATTTATTTAAACTGGCTTTTAACACACAGTAGCACTGTGGCACTTTGAATTTTATTTTTGTATTTTGTGTAACTGTTCCTTTGGTTATTGCTTCATGTATTAATATATTATTTATTGTAGATGTTTTTCTGTTTTAAATGTAAAGCACCTTGGTCCTCCTTTTGGTTGTTGGAAGGTGCTATACAAATAAAGTTTGATTGATTGATTGATTGATTGACCAAAATGACCGTACTTGACAGGAGTCATCAATGTTGTAACTCCGCCGAGACCCGCGATGTATATATTTCCGTCGTGGTATGGTGGTATGTACACAATATCCAAGGGGAGATGTAGATCTGGTAGATAAAAAGGACGCAGACGGAGCTGAATAATTTCCGCCGCCGAATACTGAAACATCGTCCATACCACAGAATGGTATACAGCAGAAAGAACGACCCAGATGTAGTTCATCCGCACCAGTAGCTCAGTGATCCTCATAAGTTGATCCCCATGCCAGAGGTAAAGTTACCACGAAGAACAGTCGGTAACCGGCAGGCAGACCAGCAACCGCAATCAACCAGCGTACAACCCCGCAGAATCAACGCAGATACACAGGTCAGATATTAAAACAATTCATAAGTGCAGGAAGACATAAGTGCATGTTTTTAAAATTCCCTCCCTGAGTATCGGCAGCTAATAGCGCCAGCGTTCACCCGGAAGTTGTTGAGAGTTTAGAGGGACGGCCAGGTCTTGGTAGATTTGCAGTGGTCTGATACTCCTTCCATTTCAATATTATCGCTTGCACAGTGCTCCTTGGGATGTTTAAAGCTTGGGAAATCTTTTTGTATCCAAATCCGGCTTTAAACTTCTCCACAACAATATCTCGGAAACTGCCGGGTGTGTTCCTTGTTCTTCATGATGCTCTCTTTGCTTTAAATGGACCTCTGAGACTATCACAGTGCAGGTGCATTTATACAGAGACTTGATTACACACAGGTGGATTCTATTTATCATCATTAGTCATTTAGGTCAACATTGGATCATTCAGTGATCCTCACTGAACTTCTGGAGAGAGTTTGCTGCACTTAAAGTAAAGGGGCCGAATAATTTTGCACTTCCAATTTTTCATTTTTTGATTTGTTAAAATAGTTTGAAATATCCAATAAATTTAATTCCACTTCATGATTGTGTCTCACTTTTTCTTGATTCTTCACAAAAAATGACAGTTTTAAATCTTTATGTTTGAAGCCTGAAATGTGGCAAAAGGTCGCAAAGTTATGGGGGCCGAATACTTTCACAAGGCACTGTATATATATATGTCTCCAATTAAACATTTTCTAGTGACTGATTTTTCAGTTGGCCGAATTGAAATTCTGTGACTTGATACAATTTAATTTACAGAAATTCAATTCGGCCAACTGAAAAATTTAGATGTGATCAGTCACTTGAAAATGTTTTTATTTTATTTATTTTTTTACAGTATTCAAGGTTACATAAACCACTGCTAAAAGTGATTATCATATACAAACCTGATTCCAAAAAAGTTGGGACACATTGTACAAATTGTGAATAAAAAAGGTATGCAATAATTTACAAATCACAAACGTATATTTTATTCACAATAGTGTATAGATAACATATCAGATGTTGAAAGGGAGACATTTTGAAATGCTCATTTTGGATTTCATGAGAGCTACACATTCCAAAAAAGTTGGGACAAGTAGCAATAAGAGGCTGGAAAAGTTAAATGTACATCTAAAAAACAGCTGGAGGACGAAATTGCAACTTCAACTACTCAAGGTCAATTGGCAACATGCTTTGGTATACTCCAATGTTGTGGCAAAAAATAGTGGAGCAATATCAGGAAGAGTTTCTCAGAGAAAATTTGCAAAGAGTTTAAAATTATCCTCATCTAGGGGGCATAATATAATCCAAAGATTCAGAGATTCTGGAACAATCTCTGTGCGTAAGGGTCAAGGCTGGAAAACCATACTGGATTCCCATGATCTTGGGCCCTTAAGGCGGGCGTACACTGTGCGAATTCGGACACTCGGAAGGTCGTGAGATATTGCAGACGCTACGAGTCATTTAATTTGATCATCGCATCAAATTAGCTAGTACACGGCATGACTGTTTGCACCGCGAGTCGGCCGCGATCACACAAGTTTTTGTGTACAGACACCGGAGATTTCAATGTTGCTGCTATAGCTTCAGATACTAAAAATAAAAAAATAAAAATGTTGAAAAACAGAGAACAGTAGTAGCCATTCCTTTTAACCGAAACAACCAGAGGGAGAGAGAAGAGTGCACATGAGAGAGAGAAAGTGTGTGTGAGTGTGTGTGTGTGAACGCAGTATATGGCAGCCACTGAGCTAATAATAGTCATAGATAGAGCCTATGTGACGTGCTTGTGCATGATTTGGCAATGGGGGACAGCCATATGCCGGTAAAAATCGGGCCGACTCCCCAAACTTTTTAAACATGTTTAAAAATTATTGTAAAGTCGGGAGGTGCTCTTAACGTGCTCGGTTCGGCTCGTATTTCCTCTCACATGGTGCGAGCCGTGACCATACGAGCATCCACGATGTCCACACGATTTCTCCTGAGAAAAATAAATCGTCTGCGAGTTCGTACGACAGCAAAAATCGCACCGTTTACGCCCGCTTTTAGACGGCACTGCATTGCATACAGGAATGCTACTGTAAAGGAAATCACAAAATAAGCTCAGGAATACTTACAGGAAACATTGTCAGTAAACACAATACACTGTGCCATTCGCTGTTGCTGGCTAAAACTATAGGTCAAAAAAGAAGCCATATATAAACATGATCTAGAAGTCAGGCAATTTCTCAGGGCCAAGGCTCATGTGGCAAAGTGCAAAACTGTTCTGTGGTCAGACAAATCAAAATTTGAAGTTCTTTTTGGAAAACTGGGACTTGATTAAAGTCATCGATTAAAGAGGACAAGGAAAACCCAAGTTCAGAAGACTGTATCTCTGATGGTATTGTATCTGATGGATTGCATGAGTATCTGTGGCTTGGGCAGCTTACACATCTTTTAAAGGTTTATCCAAGTTCTAGAACAAAATATGCTCCCATCCAGACGTTTCAGGGAAGACCTTTTATTTTCCAACATGACACTGCCAGACCACTTACTGCATCAATTACAAAATCATGGGTGCGTAGAAGAAGGATCCGGGTACTAAAATGACCAGCCTGCAGTCCAGATCTTTCACCCATAGAAAACATTTGGCGCACCATAAAGAGGAAGGTGTGACAAAGAAGACCTAAGACAGTTGAACAACAACATTCCTGTTCCTAAACTTGAGTAACTTGTCTCCTCAGTCCCCAGATGTTTGCAGACTGTTAAAAAGAAGAGGGGATGCCACACAGTGGTAAACATGGCCTTGTCCCAACTTTTTTGTGTTGAAGCCATGAAATGTAAAATCAACTTTTTCCCTTATAATGATAAATGTTCTCAGTTTAAACGTTTGATATGTCATCTATGTTGTGTTCTGAATAAAATATTGCAATTTGAAACTTCCACATCATTGCATTCTGTTATATTCACAATTTGTCCAGTGTCCCAACTTTTTTGGAATCAGGTTTGTAAGTATATGTTGTCTGAGGTGTAATAACAACAATATAGCTGGGTAGACAAATAGTAAGCACACCAGAGCAAACAGGACAGGACGGGGAAAAAATCTGACATGCGTAAACCACGTTAATAATCTGGTAGAGAACAAAGGAAAGACATGCACTAGAAGTAGAGAAGCTAATCAGAGGGGAAGAGAGGATAGGTGAGGAGAGAATGAGCTTAATGGCAAGGTAATGAGAAACAGCTGATTCTAAAAGGGTGTGTGCGTGTGTGACAGCAGAGGGAGAGTGTGAGTAAGAGAATGACCAGCAGGGGGAAAAAGGGGGAGAGAGAGAGAGAGAGAGAGAGAGAGAGAGAGAGAGAGAGAGAGAGAGAGAGAGAGACAGGATCATGAGACTACCCCTCCCCAAAGCCCAGTTCAGACGGCATGATTTTCAAACTTTTTTCAAAACAATCGCAGACAACTCTCTCTCTCCGGTGCGCGAATTACGTTTCCCAACATTCCCAACCAAACACACGTGCGATATGACAAGTAAACAACGCTCACATCAGACCGGAGTTCTTGCGCGAGACTTGGAATTGTTATTAAAAATGATAAACTGCACAAAGTTTGCTCCAAATTGTCTGTGCGCTGATTTGTGGAGAAAAAGAAAAAAAGATTATGGCGGAGGAAATTGCTGGAGAGAGTAGGTAAATAAATAATTGTGTGATGTGCTGCTGCTGCAGCTGGATGTGCAAATGTTTGGGCTTTGTTTCTGTTTGATAGAAATGTAAATATATATATTGAAATACTGATATTCTGTCTACAACTCCTCCCTAACCCTCCCGCTGCCCTGTATCTCACTCTCTCATTGGCTGTAGGTCATCGCCAATGTAAATTTCAGTCAGAACACATTTCGCACAGCAGGAGTTTAAATCGCAGACAGGTCCAGATATTTGGCATGCCAAATATCTTGTGGGCATTGGCGACTCATCTGCAAATCTCTCTGATCGCGTCTTTTATCATTCACACTGCGTCATTGTCACCCGCGTGCACGAGCACCGATTTGCCAATGATTTTGGGCATTTGTCAGCGATTTCACAAAACCTGTTGGCGAGTCAAAGTCGGGGCTAAAATCGGGCAGTGTGAACTAGGCTTAACACGGGGTCTACTGGCGGTGTGGCGAATGCGAGAACGGGACTTGAGAAGAGCTGCTCTCACCCTTCTCCAAGTGCGTTTACAGCGTTGAATATAGGATTTTACAGATGATCGTTAGACTCGGGGTCCTGAGAGGAAAAGAAAGGGGGCTGGTAGCCTGAACAGCACTGAAAATGAGAGAGACCGGTGGCGGATGAGGGAGCAGAATCGGCACATTCTCTGCCCAGGGGAGCTGTTCAGGCCAGGACGTGGGGTTGCTGAATGCTAGACTGCGAAGAATCCGGGCAATAATCTTGTTAGCTCGCTCGGCCTGACCATTGGTTTGCGGGTGGAAACCAGCGGAAAGGCTAGCTGACGCACCGATGAGACGACAGAACTCCTTCCAAAACTGTGAAACGAATTGAGGCCCACGGTCAGAGATGGTGGGGAGACTGTGTAAACGAAAAACATGCTCGACAACAAATTGGGCTGTCTAATGAAGGAGGAAGTCCTGTTATAAAATCAAGGGCAATGTGGGACAAAGGTCAAGAGGGAACAGGCAGAGGTCTGAGAAGACCCACAGTTGGTGCATTAATCGGCTTAGTCTGGGAGCAGACGGAACACGATGCTACAAAGCGGCGAACGTTGCACTCACTGGTGGGCCATCATAACCTCTGTCCTTTACTTTTCAAATAAAGTTACATGAGCACATGTTTAGGAGCACTGCGGTCCACTGGAAAAATCCCTAATTTTATGCTTATTTCTATTGCAGGACATAGAGCCAGGATAAGGGGAGAAGCTGAGGATCTTAACCATCTTTGAAAATGATGCCACCATCCACTCAAACCCAAATATAAGGTTCCTCTCTGTAGTACAGATCTCTATAGAGCAGATTGGACCAGGTAATGTGCAATACCTTTGCTGTAATTGTTACTAAATATTTTTTCCAAAAGTGTTTAATGTTCTTGACCCCCAGTGCTCAGCAAGAGTCTGGTCCTTAAAAAAATTGAGTCTACTAATACTCTAATGAGAGTTAGCTGACATGTAGTTGCGAAGTTACTTATAGTTAGTAGAATGTCTAAAGTGGACTATCAAAATAAAGTGTAACCGCACTTTATTCAAATAAAATGTGAACATATTTGCCATTACTTGTTTATATCCATTGATACCTGGTTCCCTTAAAAGAAACAAAAGGAATCTAGGAAACTTCACCTGCACGTATTTATTTCAGTTCACACTGATTTCAATTTTTGACTAAAAAGTTACTGAATCGATTTCAAGTCACTGAATCATTTCGGATTGTATCGTTCTAAATTAACCAATATCAAGACAAACCTGGTGTTCTTTATAAACTCAGCAAAAAGGGCTCAAAAAGGTTGAAACTCAGGACTGTATTTCAACAATAATGTTTTAAAAATCCCAATTACTTTACATATTTTCATTCTAAAAGGTTTAAACAATGTTTTCCATGCCTGTTCAATTAACCAAAATCAATTAATTAACATCCACCTGTGGAATGGTCGTTAAGACCTTAACAGCTTACAGAGAGTAGGCATTTAAGGTCACAGTTCTAAAAACGCAGGACACTAAAGAGACTTGTCTACCGACTGTGAAAAACACCCAAAGAAAGATCCCCAGGGTCCCTGCTCATCTGCATGAACGTGCATTAGGCATGCTGCAGGGAGGCATGAGGACTGCTAATGTGGCTAGGGCAATAAATTGCCATGTCCACACTGTGAGACGCCTAAGACAGCGCTACAGGGAGACAGGAAGGACAGCTGATCATCCTTGCAGTAGAAGACCACGTGTAACAACACCTGCACAGGATCGGTACATCCAAATATCACACCTTCGCAACAGGTACAGGATGGCCACAACAACTGCCCGAGTCACACCAGGAACACACAATCCCTCCATCAGTGCTCAGACTGTCTGCAATAGGCTGAGAGAGGCTGGACTGAGTGCTTGTAGGTCTGTTGTAAGGCAGTTCCTTAACAGACATCAGCAGCAAAAATGCCGCCTATGGGTACAAACCCACCTTCTCCGGACCAGACAGGAGTGGCAAAAAGGGCTCTTCACTGATGAGTCACAGTTTTATCCCACCAGGGGTGATGAACGGATTCGTGTTTATTGCAGAAGGAATGAGGGTTACACCGAGGCCTGTACCCTGGAGCGGGATAGATTTGGAGGTGGGGGGTCTGTCATGGTCTGGGGCGGTATATAACATCACCATCGGACTGAGCTTGTTGTCATTGCAGGCAATCTCAAGTCCTTGCAGTACAGGAAAGACATCCTCCCCCTTCATGTGGTACCCTTTATGCTAGGGCTGGCGATAAAACGATGACAATAATTATCACGATATATATTTCCTCGATAAAACGATAACAACACTTCGATAAATTCTCGATATAATGCTTACGCGCTACGCGTAATGCTGCGCATGCGTATTGCAGACCGGGCTTCTGGGTGCTGCACAAGCTGTTGTTTACAGTTAGTTATTGACAGGCTTGGAGGATTGGAGTGAAGTGGAGTGAGAAAGTTAGTTCGCTCAACTTCAGTGGTTTGGAGATATTTTGGCAATCCCATCCGACATAAAACAGCGACAAAGGCTACGTGGACTGCTTATCATAGGTTCACGTTCCCACACGGAATTTAATTATTAAATGATTGTGCTTCTTCAAAGTTCTTTCATATAACATTGAGCCAAACACAGCGGTAAATCTACATTAACTACATTTACGCACAGGCTTTTATTACCTTGTTAGTTGTGTTGGGTCACTTACAACAAGCTAACGATACCAAACTATAATCACTAAAACATCGGACTTGTACATTGCTATCATAATTGTTTGTCTTTGGTGATGTATTAATGACTCCGCATCGCCTGTATCAAAAGAGAAATAACATCATCCGACTTTAAAATGAATAAAATAGACTAGACAGCCCGTACTGGAGATCCACAAATACTGAACTTCGCTCTCTCCCTCCTCTTGCGGCCACCAGCCCACTGTCGCTGAGGTGTGTGTGTAGCGCGCGCGTGTGTGTGTGTGTGTGTGTGTGTGTGTGTGTGAGAGAGAGAGAGAGAGAGAGAGAGAGAGAGAGAGAGAGAGAGAGAGAGAGAGAGAGAGAGAGAGAGAGAGAGATGCACAGGTGTTTTACTACTTACACAATTAAGTAATGATATTATTGATATACAGTGTAGAGTAAAAAAAGGCTGACCACAATTAATATTTTAATAAATAAATCTACCTTTGTTTTAATAAATTGTTCACCTGTTTGGGAAGTGTTTGTCATGTTTTGACCATAAAGGATAGTTTAAAACCGTCTGTTTTCTACATCTTTCACTCAGGCTACGTCTACACTAATCCGGCTAAATTTAAAAATGGAGTTTTCATCTAAATACGCTCCGCGACCACACTATCATTTTTAATCGTTTCTCAAAAAATTTTCATCTACACTGTAAAGTCTGAAAACGCTTACATTCCCATACAACGCATGAGCAAATCCAAGACGCTTTCGTCGTTTCCACTACTCGTTTATTTACTCTTTGAAATTTTGTTTTGAGTTTTTTAACAGTATGTACAAACTGACATTAATATTTAACAAGGCTGTCAAAACAGAAAGCATACAAAACAGCTGCTGTACAATGTCATTTACTATCTTGGCTGAATTGGTCATATGACTGCATCACATGGCTAAATGCGTCATCGTATTAAAAAGCCTCCGTTTTCACAGTCCACACTATGACACAAAGATTTTCAAATGTATCTGCTTTGGAGAGCGTTTTCAAAACGATATGTTTTCAGTGACTTAAAACGCTGTCTCAGTGTGGATGAAAGGCTGAAACGGAGAAAAAAATATACGTTTTCGAATGGAAACGTATTAGTGTGGACATGGCCTCAGAAGCAAAAATATGCCTTTAAACTGTAAAGAAATAAAGATTTTACATTTATCGTGATATTTATCGATATCGACTGATATGGAAAATTATATATAATGATAATTTTTTTGGGCCATACCGCCCAGCCCTACTTTATACATGCTCATCCGGACATGATCTTCCAGCAGGACAATGCCACCAGCCACACTGCTCGTTCTGTGCGACTTTCTGAATAGCTGATCGTTATCACTGCACCAGCTGCAGCTTATCACTCTCCTCTACATATACTCATCCGTTTCTCATCTCCATTGTCAGATCGTTGTTGATGTCTTCTGTGCTGTGTGTCTCCTCTGTCCTGTTTCGGCGTTCCAGTCTCGTGCTTCTTGTTCCTGCTCAGTGTTCCTGTGGATTACATTCTATCTGGATTTCGACTGCACCTGATCACAACAACTCGCCATTCTCATCTGTTCCGTGTTGACCATCTCAGTCCCTGCGACACCAAACGTCATCTGTGTCTGTTCATTCTATTTTCTGTGTAAGAATAAATGAGTTTACTTGCATTTGCTTACTGTATTCTGTCGTGACAGAATCAGCTGTTTCATTGAATCAATGTTAATGCATCAACTAAAATATAATTGAATCAATGTTGAGATTTAACATAGATTTTTCATCAGGTTTGCACCCTGAAATAATGTTATTTCAATGATGTAAAATAGATCAAGATGGGCTTTAATTCAATAATTCGCTTTATCGAGGGAACTCGCACTGCGTCATCGTAGATGACACTTCGGGAATGCCCTTGGTGTGACGCTACTGAAGCTTATTTGAAAAAGCCCAATCCTGACTGGTGTTGCGTCATGACGTGGCGAGTGACGGCATACCCGGAGGTATAAAGGGACGCCGGCACAAGCAGATATAGCTTTCTGCTCTTCAGCAGTTGCGCTCTGTGTTCTTGTCTGTCTATTTGGTGTTGTTTGTCCCGTAGGGCTTTCAATATAATTAGAACTGTGGTTATAAAAAGAACTGTGCCTCCCTGTCCACAATTCGTCTCGGGCACGGACACACACCAGCTCTGTGTGCAATGCTGATGCAGCGCGGCGCCGCAGATCGTGGGGCTCGCAACTGGATCTGTCAGCAGGATTAGGGACTGTTGAAGCATCTTCCTCTTCCTCTGACAATTCAGAGATCCTGCCACCACGTGTGGAAGCCCGCAAAGCAGCTTCTTCCCACGAGGTGGAGGATCCGGTGCTCAGGTTGTCTGATTCCGAGGAATCGATGACCATGAGCACCGAAGCAGGCGCGGTGGGGCAGTCGCTACCCCACTCGCAGGCAATGGAGGAGCTGGTGGAGGTTTTGACTCGCGCTGTGGCCAAGCTGAATTTAGATTGGCCACAAGAAAAAGTGGACATCCAGCCGCCTAATAAGGGATGAACGCTTTTTCAAGCGTCGAATTCAGTCTCCCCGCCGGGGTCTGCCTTTTTTCCCCGGAAAAGCCTTTCTCAGCACACTTGACTATGCCCCCTGTACTAGATTTTGCTAATGTGCTGGGGGCGGCTGAGAAGGGCTATGTAGCGTTGCCGCGGGTTGAAGAGGCGCTTGCGGGCCACCTCTCACCCGAGACCGCTGCTTCATTAAAGGCCCCCGCATTGCCCTCGAAACCATGCCGAGAGACATCGAAGCTGGTGGGTAGGGCATATGATGCGGCTGGTCGCGCTAGTGGGTGCCTGCACACTCTTGAGGTTCTGCAGGCCTACCAAGCGGACTTGCTGAAGGAGCTCAATGAAGGCGAGGGTCCCTCTCCGGAGGCAACAGATTGGCAACAGATCTGTCTCTCCGCGTCACAAAGGAGGCGGCCCATGCTATCGGTCGCTCCATGGCTGGTTTGGTGTGCGCGGAGAGGCATCTCTGGCTCAACCTGTCGGGGATCAGGGAGAGAGACAGACACTTTCTCCTTGATTCCCCGGTTTTGCCTTCTGGCCTCTTCGGCGGCGCTGTGAGCACCGTCGTCGAGAGGTTTCAGGAGGTGAAGAAACAGGTGGCCGCCCTCAGCCAGTTTCTCCCTCCCTGCTGGGGCTCCTCCAGCAAGGCTGCCTCGAGTGGGCAGTCTCAGCCAGCACCAAGCTCCTCGCACCGAAAGGTGCAAAAGCAGAGTGTTGCTTCTCGCGCCTCTCCTGAGGGAGCCTGGCAAAAGAAGCGACGCTCTCGCGGGAAGTCTTCCAAGCCGAAAGCCAACCTGAGGGAGGTTATTCAGGCGAAGAAGGCTTCCAAGCAATCGTAGCTGCGGCGGGATCGCTGAGAGCTGTCCCCCACGGGGCGGAGCGACTGAGGTCGTTTTTCCCCCCAGAGCTCTCGGGGAATCGATGTTGTGCTCCCACAGTCAAAAGGGCTCCGGGCCACATCGTTCCCTTGCATTCGCACGCTGCTTCAGCCACCTCTGATAAGACCTGCGGCAAAGCAGCGAATGCGTTCGCACACCGAAAATCTACCTCGACTATTCCCTTCCGGGTATCCGCTTCAGGGGGTCAGAGGGGAGGTTCGGTTAACAGAATATCTAGGCGCATGGTCATGCCTTCCGAATATTTCTGTATGGGCCCTGCATAGAACGGGGCTACAGACTACAGTTCAGCGTCCCTCCCCCAAAATTGGGGGGGGGGGGGGGGGGAATGGGGGGGTGGTGGTCTGGGGCAAGAAGTACACTCTCTGCTGGTTAAAGGGGCGATAGAACGGGTCCCCCCCGCCGGAGAGAGAGTTTGGGTTCTACAGCCGGTACTTCATAGATCCCAAGAAGGATGGGGGGTTGCGTCCGATATTAGATCTCAGACATCTGAACCGGTCTCTGAGTAGATTCAGGTTCAAGATACTAACTATTCCAGCCATCGTGAGTCAGATCCAGTTCGAGGACGGGTTAGTCATGATAGATCTAAAGGACGCATACTTCCAAATCTCCATCCTTCCCAGTCACAGGAAGTTCCTGAGGTGCCTTCGTTCCCTCATCGTATGGAAGAAACCTTGGTTTCTGTCCCTAGGGCTGGTATTGGGAGCACCATGTTGCCGTTTCACCAGATGCATCCCTTACTGGCTGGGGCGCGGTCATGGAAGGCCGCGGGGCGAGAGGTCCGTGGGCGGCTCAGCATTCATCCTGGCATATCAATTGCCTGGAAATGCTGGCGGTCCTGAAAGCTCTGAGGAGTTTTCTTCCGGAACCTCTGTGGCCACCATGTCCTGATACGATCCGACAACACTGCTGTGGTATCGTTTGTAAATCATCAGGGGGGGTCTGAGATCACGCCCTCTGTGCAGACTGGCGCATCAGGTCCTCCTGTGGTCCCAATGGAAACTGTCGTCACTCAGGGCAGTTTACATCCCTGGGGACCAGAATCAGGGAGCATACATCCTGTCAAGGCAGGGGCTGAGGCCCGGGGATTGGCGTCTTCATCCAGAGGTGGTGGAGGCCATATGCAAGAGGTTTGGCCAGGTGGAAGTGGATCTGTTTGCGTCTTGAGAGACGTCCCACTGTCCACTGGTCCACTGTGGTTCTTCCTCAGCGTACCTCGGCCACGTCTGTGACATGGCATCCAGGCCCAACGGGGCCGGATGCCATGTCACAGATGTGGCCGAGGCTGCGTCTGTACGCATTTCCCGAGTTCTGGAGCGGGTCGGCCGGGAAGGCATCCGCCTGCTCTTGGTAGCACCCCGGTGGCCATCCAGAGTATGGTTCTCCGACATCATAGACCTGCTAGACGACCTTCCATGGCGGATTTCTCTGAGGAGGGATCTGCTGACTCAGGCAGGGGACACGATATACCAACCCCGGCCGGAGTTATGGAACTTATGGGTCTGGCCCTTGAGGGGGCACAGCTCATAGAGGAGTGTCTGTCAGTGGGCATCGTTGAGACCCTACCCAGCTCTAGGGCTCCTTCCACCAGGAGGCTGTACAACCTGAAGTGGAGTGTGTTTTCCACTTGGTGTAGAGACCGTGAGATAAACCCAGTTAACTGCGCAGTGGCTTCAGTGCTGGAGTTTCTCCAAGATCGGTTCTCTGCCGGGCTTACTCCGTCCACACTTAAGGTGTATGTGGCAGCGATTGGGGCTTTCCACGCACCATTAGGTGAGGGACCTCTGGGGAGGCACCATTTGGTTGTACGGTTCCTCCGAGGAGCGCAGAGGATGAGGCCTGTGGCTCATTCCAGGATCCAAACTTGGGATCTGGCAGTAGTGCTTGAAGGGTTGGCTGAGGCCCCTTTAGAGCCGCTGGAGCTGGCCGAGGCCAATAACCTCACGCTTAAGGTGGCCTTTCTCCTTTCCATCACTTCTCTGAAGAGAGTGGGGGACCTCCATGCATTGGCAGTCACGCCAAATTGCTTGGAGTTTGCCACGGGCGGAGTGAAGGCCAACTTGCTTCCGACCTCGGGTTAAGTACCCAAAGTGCCATTTAACACGGTACGGTCGGTGGTTCTCCAGGCATTCCATCCCCCGCCTCATGTGACGGCAGATGAGGGCAGGCTTCAGCTCCTCTGCTCGGTCCGGGCATTGAGGATCTATTTGGAGAGGTCTGCCCAGTGGAGGAAGTCAGCCCAGTTGTTAGTATGCTTTGGTCCACCTAAGAAAGGGCTGCCTGCAGCAAAACAGACATCAGTAACTGGATTGTCCAGGCAAAAGCCACGGCTTATCAGGTGCGCAACTTGCCTTCACCGATAGCCGCGAGGGCTCATTCTACCAGAGGCATGGCCTCTTCGGTAGTCCTCCTTTTGGGAGCCTCTTTGCAGGAAGTCTGCGAAGCGGCCGGGTGGGCCACTCCGCATACTTTCATTAGACATTACAGTCTGCACCTCCCGGCGACGCCAGGTGCCAGGGTGCTCGCCTCCTGAGTGTGCACTGAATTGGTCCACACCAGGGGGCTTGAGATAGGACAGGACTAGTGGGTATTCGTTCCCCGAAGTGTCATCTATGATGACGCAGTGCGAGTTCCCTCAATTAAGGGAACGTCTCGGGTTATGCATATAACCCATGTTCCCTGAGAGGGAACGAGACACTGCGTCTCATAGCCCCGGCTATCGTCAGAGCACCCGCTTCATCGCAGAAAGCTATATCTGCTTGTGCCGGCGTCCCTTTATACCTCTGAGTATGCCGTCACTCGCTACGTCATGACGCAACACGGACGTTTTTCAACTAAAATGAAATCACTTATTTAACTCTGAATCAACATTGAATCAATGAATTTAATGCATCAATCAAAATATTATTGAATCAGTATTGAAATTTAATATTGATTTTTCAAGTTCAAGTTTATTTATATAGCACATTTCCCACAGCCCCCAGGCTGACCAAAGTGCTTTACAGAAGAGCAAGAATAGCACACATACATAGAAATAAAACAATAACAGAGTAAAAGATGAATAAAAAGCATAACTTTTAAAAGTTAACATATCAGGGTAATCAGTACACTAAAGAAAATAGAAAAGTTTTTAACAGGGACTTAAAAATAGACAGGGAGGGGGCTAGCCTGATCTCTAAAGGCAGGGTATTCCAGAGTCGTGGCCCTGCTACCGCAAATGCACGCTCACCTCTATGCTTTAGTCTAGCACGTGGAACAACCAACAAAGCCTTCTCACAAGAACGGAGGCTTCTGGAAGGAGTATAGGAGTGAAGGAGTTCTGATAGATAGACAGGCGCTTTGTTGTGAAGGGATTTATAGACGAAGAGGAGACTTTTAAAATCTATTCTCTGACAAATCGGCAACAAATGAAGGGATCTAAGAATAGAAGTGACATGTTCATATTTACGATGCTTTAAAAGAAATCAGGTAGCAGCATTTTGGACAAGCTGAAGTCGTGCAATTTGAGATTTAGATATACCGCAATATAAATAATTGCAGTAATCTAGACGCGACGTAACAAATGCATGAACAGCCATTTCGAGAGTTTTCGGGGAGAGAAAGTTTTTAATTTTAGACAGAAGACGAAGTTGATAAAAACTAGATCCAATGGCAGAGGAGATATGTCTGTCAAATTTTAAATGCTGGTCAAAAATAATACCTAGGTTCTGGACCCTTGTCGATCTAAAAGCGGATAAACGTTCTAGTTCAGGACTTATACAATTACCTCAGTCTTGTCCTCTGAAGGAAGTTTTGGGCTAGCCATAATTTAACCTGCTGTAAACAATTGAGAAGAGAGGTGATCGAAGTGGAATTATTTTTCTTGACAGGAAGATAGATTTGAGTGTCATCTGCGTAGAAATGAAAGGACACACCATATTTTCTTATAGAGCCCAGAGGCAGCATGTACAGAGAAAATAAAGAGGGTGCTAAAATGGAGCCTTGAGGGAGGCCACAGGTCAGAGGAGCGGATGAGGTGGAAAAATTGCCCAGTTTCACTGAAAATTTTCTGTCAGATAGAATGAAGCCATTATAGAGCATTTGCTTTAAAGCGGGGCATACACTGTGCAATTTTCGTCCGATTTCGAGCCGAATTCTGACTCATGCGACTCTTTTTTGGGTCGGCCCGATTTTCAGGTTTATCGTGCGTCGTTTGTCGCGAGGTGTTCGTGCAGTTTACAGGGGGAAACGAGAGGCGACAAACCTCTCACGATCGGGAATCGGATGGTCGGATGAATTTCTGGCATGTCAGAAATTCTGCTCGCTCCTCGTGAGGTTATCGCACAGTTGAAGCAAAGACACGAACTGATTGCCCTATTTCCCCTCACTGCGCCTGCGCCAAAGCAGAAGTTCAACCATTTAATTTTCTAAAAGCATTAAGGAAGAAAACGAAAAGAGGAGATCTTTAATTATGTAGGCAGCTATCAAATAACAGAAATTAAGTAAACTGTTGTGCCTCCAGTTTGTGTTGTATATCCAGTGCATCTTATTCATTTAGCTAGTTGATCATTAATTTACTTGTTTTACTTTCACATTTTTTTAATTTTTTTTTTTATATTAATTATTTTTTAACCTTGTCCATCTTGACACAATGTCATGTTGCAATGTGTTCTTTTTCTTCATGAACGTGAGTCAGTGGATATCACGCGATGCCCAGTTTAAACGCAGTCTCAAACCCAGTCCATTATTCACTACAGAAAGTGAAAGTAAAATCTGACAAGCTTTCGGCGCATATTCTCAGACTACGAGAGATAAATGTAATTCAACATACTGATAACGTAGCCTATTGCCTTTTCTTTTTTTTATTTTCTTAATATTTCTATTTTGGTCCATATTGTGAGAAAAAAATAGAAGAGAAGTAGGCCCATTTTGTGTTAAACAAGTTGTTTTTAGATAAATCTGCTCTACTTTTCATTGAGACAGACATTATTATTATTGCAGTGTTCTGACATTATAATGATATAATTAGACCTATAATTCCTTGTTTATTCGGGCTAAATGTTTTTAAATAGTGAGGTGTAATCTATCTATTATTGTATTATGCAGTGTGTCGATTATGCATTATTGTTGGGGGGAGGGGGCAAATTAATGTTATATCAAATAATAGTAGTCCTAATAATTTTATACATAAATTCTAAATCCTCTTGATATCAATAGCTGATGCATTTACCTCTCTATAATACACCATGGTCTATCGTCGTCACGGGGGGTTTATTGCGCACCCGTACAGTGTGAGCAGTCAAGACGCGCTCAACGGTAGGACCGCACAGTGAGAGCACATCAATCGTGAGCTTTGGCTTTACATCGCATGCGATCTACTCATACAGTGTGAGTAGGTAACCTTGCTGAAAACCCATAGAAATCGCACAGTGTATGCCCAGCTTAAGGCCTACCCAGGACTCTAGTCTAGATAATAGTAAGGAGTGGTCTATGGTAAAAGCAGCCGACAAATCTAAGAGAATAAGAACCACAGAGTCCCCAGAGACAGTAGAGAGATGTCGTTTAGAACTCTCAGAAGGGCAGACTCAATGCTGTGAGCGGATTTAAAACCAAACTGAAAAACCTCAAATAGAATTGCTAGTCATAAAGTGTTGAAGTTGATTAAGCAAAAAATTTTTTCTAAAACTTTTGAAATAAAAGACAGAACAGAAATGGGACAATTTTTTTAGGACAGTGAGGTCCAGAGAAGACTTCTTGAGCAGAGGAGTGACTGTAGCGACTTTAAGGTCAACAGGAACAGAACCGGTTAAGAGACAATTATTAACAAGACATAGCAGACCAGCCCAATCGAATCAATAATCAATTTAAAAAAAAATTGGGGTGAATAATATGGCTAGGACAAAAGGAGGGGTTTAAGATTGTCAATAACTTCCTTCAACTCCTGGAGATTGATGGGTTCAAATGTGTCCAAAAATACAGAGGTAGGTGACCTGATTGGAGAATTAGCTAACGTTAAGGTGGGACGGACATCAAGTCTTAAGTTTTAAATTTTTATATTTTTAAATTTTAAAATTGTCACTGAAGCATCTCAAGAAGTTTTCACAGAGAGCATCAGAAGCCACCGGTAGCGCATTCACGGAAGGATTGGTAACATATTGAATAATAGAAAACAGAACCTTAGGTTTAGAGTGATTCGTTTAAATTAATTTGGAGAAATATGCAGCTTTAGCAGACTTGGCTGCAGCCTGGTAAGATATAAGCGAGTCTCTGAACATTTGAAGAGAGATATGCAGCCTGTCTTGTTTCCATTTTTGTTCTGCCTTCCTGCAGTTTTGTCTTAAAAGGCAGGTAGCAGAGTTTTGCCACAGTATAGTTTTTCGATTTCTGTTTGTGAGGCTTAAGTGGTGCAGTTGCATTTGCTACCTTAAGCCAGACAGAGTTCAGGAGGCTCAGATGTTGATCAGTGTGGCAAGCAGCAGGGCGAGGGACTGCGAGAGCGGGCCGGTGACGAGTGGTAATAACTACCAGCTGCGTGACACACTGGTCTAGTCCCTCGAGGAAGAAGGGACATGCTGTCAAAGAACCCTCGCTGCTGAGGGTGATCGCGGTGCTGAGGAGGTCGGGCAGCGCGGATGAATGAAGATCGCGAGGGCTGCCCGGAGTCTGTGGTGTTGGAGCGAGGAAGGTGGGACAGAGAAAGTCACTCAAAGTAAACAACATCCTTCAGTTAACATGCAAATGTATTTATTTATGCCCCCACAGTTACAACAGGAAATCTCACATTGACTTAAAGGGATCCCCTGGTGTTGAGACTTGTATGGCTTAATATAACATAAATTATGTCTCTTACTGAATTATGTAGTAGAAAACCCATGAAAGATCTACATTATTTTAAAAAATCGATTTTATATTTGGACCATGGGCGGCGCCATTTTGTTTGTGTTCTAGGTTGATGACGTAGATTGGTTGAACTCCTCAATCAGCTGGCGTTACCCGTAGCTATTTTTTACCACAACGCAACTCGAAAATTGTTTCAGAGTTAAACAAAACCAATGAATTGCTTTGTAATTGTACTTAAAACACACTCAAACATACATGTGCACACAAACTCACCTACACAAGTCACAAACAGATCGGCGGGTGGGCACACACCTGACAGACTGCGCTGTCTCAATCGAGATGTTGGGCTGCTCAGTCTCCATGACAGGGGCTGAATCCGAAATCGACCCCCTATACCTTGAAATAGGGCATTATTTGAAGGGACGGCCATTTGTAGTGTTGTCCGACACCATAGTGGACATGTTCGAGTGCAGTCATTCAGTCTCACGTTCACCGCAATAACGAGTGTACAGCCGATTTACACACAACAGCTGTCCGACTTCACGCACTTGATCGTCTTCATTCACTCCTTCAAGTTGTATTAGTGAACAAAAGTAGCGAAAGTAATTTGTGTCTTAAAAGTGAAAGTTTAAAGATTGAGGTTAATTCACTGAGCGTGCTCAAACTTTAATGCACAAACCGATCCCATGCATCATCACCAAAACATCCTGCCTCTCTTCTTCACGTTAACTTTATCCCATCATCCTACCTAGATATTTCCCTCTGCTGGTTACATTAGGCATTACAGTTAATCTACTGCATATCAACAGTCTATCTATGATATAAACACAGAGAATAGTGATGTATGTGCGCACGCAGTGCGTGTGTGTTCGCGCCGATCTGTTCGCGCCTCATATGTGTGTGTGTGTGTGTGTGTGTGTGTGTGTGTGTTCGCGCCCATCTGTTGGGGTGTGTGTGAGTCTGTGTGAGCGAGAGAGTTTGTGTCCACATGTATGTTTGGGTGTGTGAAGTCGGACAGCTGTTGTAAATCGGCTGTACACTGCGGTGCAACGTGAGACATGACTGCACTCGAACATGTCCACTATGGTGTCGGACAACACTACAAATGGCCGTCCCTTCAAATAATGCCCTATTTCAGGGTATAGGGGGTCGATTTCGGATTCAGCCCCTGTCATGGAGACTAAGCAGCCCAACATCTCGATTGAGACAGCGCAGTATGTCAGGTGTGTCCCCACCCGCCGATCTGTTTGTGTAGGTGAGTTTGTGTGCACATGTATGTTTGAGTGTGTTTTAAGTACAATTACAAAGCAATTCATTGGTTTTGTTTAACTCTGAAACAATTTTCGAGTTGCGTTGTGGTAAAAATAGCTACGGGTAATGCCAGCTGATTGAGGAGTTCAACCAATCTACGTCATCAACCTAGAACACAAACAAAATGGCGCCGCCCATGGTCCAAATATAAAATCGATTTTTTAAATAACGTAGATCTTTCATGGGTTTTCTACTACATAATTCAGTAAGAGACATCATTTATGTTATATTAAGCCATACAAGTCTCAACACCAGGGGATCCCTTTAAAACAATAACATCTGAATTTATAACACAAATGAGAAGAGCCTGGAAAAACATTACAACCTGCATCTGCAAAATGGAAGTAAATACAAATGGAAACTCACCAAATAAGACAGTACTGCTCAAAGAAAGAAGATAGAAGAAATAATGAAATACTCTGAATACTCCAAACTCAGTGGGTTTCCACCATGAGCAATGTCCCCAAGCCTTTCAGGGGCGTAAGGGAGCCAGTTTTGCACCATCCCAGCTAGACATGTTACGATTTTCGTTAATGCGATATATCTCGATAATGAATTTGCACGATATTGTTATCATGGGCACTTTTAAAATACCATAAATAATCATTTATTAACAATTATTACATTTGTTATGATGCACTCAAGAATACTTTGCCCATCAACCGTATAAATGTTAAAAACCGCTGTATTCTACGGTGGCCCAGTAGTGCAGCCGCACAAAATTAAACCGCAACACAAATAAATTGCCACAACACAACGAAATTAAGCCACAAGACAAATAAATTGCCACAACACAATGAAAACAAGCCACAACACAAATAAATCCCCACAACACAACGGAAATGCTCCCGACCACTAGGGAGCAGTGTCGGCACTGAAAAGCCAATTTCCTCAGGACACTAAGAGATTCTCTATGAAAGTAATCTGAGCCCGTGTAGTATTTTTAAACGAACAAAATATGTTTTATTGAATGTTTGGATATCCTGATAATCTTAATGGAGTGATTCAAAGGATGATTTTCGACTTGGACAATTTAGCTCTGCTTTTGTTTCATTATACCATTCAATGTCAGTGTCAGGTTAGGTGTACTGGAAAAATACACAAGATCCAAAAGCGAGTTAAAGGCAACTCCGAGGACCCGGTACAGGGTCCGGAATGACATTTTCATGTATTTACTTTCCATTTTAAATGTCTGTGGAGGAGCTATGATGTCATATGTGGTACCATTTGAAAGCTTAGAGTCTCTACTTTCTGGAGAAATGCATCACTTTGGCATTTGTTTTACACAAAGTAATGTATTTAAACTAAATTACTCTGATGTCATTTCAGCCTGGATTTGGCCTACCAAATTGAAAAGCCTCCCATAAACACATACAGTGGTCTAAGTTCAAAATGTTGGTGTCATTTTACAGGAAACCCTTTGAAGTTACATAAAACACTGCTAAAAGTGATAAACATGTAAGTATATGTTGTTTAAGCTGTTAGAACCACTCAAAAAATTAGGCGCTTTTTGATTTTTTTTATATAAATTAATTTTTGAAAGTGTGTAACTCAGGCCCTGTGTGCTCTAGGACCCTGCAGACACGTTGAGCTGCCTCCAGCATGTATAATTGATTTAATGACACTGTTTTTATTTTTATTTTTTGGGGGGTTATTGCAGCTTAGACAACATATACTTACATGTTTGTCACTTTTAGTAGTGTTGTATGTAACTTTAAACGGTTTCCTGTAAAATGACACCAAAATTTTGAACCTAGACCACTGTATGTGTGTATAGGAGGCTTTTCAATTTGGGTAGGCCAAATCCAGGCGGAAATCCCAAAAAAATGGCCCTGAGTGTAAGAGGTTAAGTAAATAATTTATTTTTTAGGCAGCTTGTAAAGCAAATCAATTATTTTCTTTCTTTTTTTTTTACTCTGAGATAAAACAATAAGCTTATGTGTAGCACTTTTGTTGACCATGTGTGTTCTTGGACATTTGTTTTTCCTGCTTCCTAGATTTGTCAGAAAAAAAGAAGAAAAAAAAAACTATAACTAACCTTAAACAAAATCCGTAAGACAGAATACATTTTGATTTTTTTCTAACAAAGTAACTGCATGGTATGAACATAAATTATAAACTTACTTTGTCCAAAAAAGGCAGAGAGAGATTAGGCGGTCTGAAAAAAAACAACACCTATACATTAATTTAAACAACTTTACTCCTAACCTCCAAAGAATGCCCTGTTAACTATGCTAAAATAATACCTGTCCGATGTGCTTCTTGCCTGTGGTGTGCTTGCTTCATCTGGATTATCCCATATCTGTATAAGAAACACAAGCCACGTGTTAAAATCAGTTACAATTAAATGTTATATTTATGTTAAGAGACATGCAATTGATGCACCCACCAAAGTGTCACTCTCATAATGTGGACTGTGAGAGGTAGATTTTACCTGCACTTCACTGTCTTTGCTAGAAGAATCTTCACTACAGTCTTCAAACCACAATGAACACAAGGAAAATTCACTTTGATTCAAACCCATTGATGTAAATTATGTTTTATGCATATGTCTTTGTATGATTTACTTTAAATAAAATATGCTCACCAATGGCTGAAAAATCTTGACCCATCATCTGAACAGTGTTATTCTTTGATAAGCCTTCCCCAGTGCCTCTTTGTACAGCTGTAGTTTGAATTGGGTGTTTGTTCCTGGAATGTTTTTCACCTCTGAACCGTCTGGGTAAAGCAAAACATAGGGACCCTCTTCCATGTCCTGATTAAAGTCTTTTACTTTTTTTTTAGCAGCTGTTAACAGTTGCTCAGAGGACCAGTTAGGCTGAACTTCAAGTGGCAAGGTCTTCCCTCTCATTGGCTTTAGAGCACCATTATGTCTCCACATAACTCCAAAATAAATCTAGATATAAAAAGAATAAATTAAAAAAAAAATAAGTGTCACAAACTAAATTAGGCTTTAATGTGGGGCATGTGGCTATTTTACAAATAAAATAATACAAGTTTTTTGTTTAAATATTATTATGAAAATAAAACAGAAAGATTAAATGACAATAATCATGTTTCGAAAGATGATACCTTTACTTTCTTAATTCTGCAACTGCACTGAATTCCATAGGAAACATGAAAGGTACTAATGTTGCAAACTGTCATTTAACCTGAAGTAATTATGAAATGTAAGTTGCGTAGTCATCCCTACTGTGGCATATAAAGATACCTTAACTGTTTTTTATCCTTCTTTTCCTGACATTTCTTAAAGAAGGTTTTCCTCTCTTTCTCCTTCACAGCCCTGAACTTCATGAAGGAGTCCAAAGTTTCTTTCTGATTTTCCTGCTTTAAACACAGTGACATATAGCAATCTATCACATTATACTCATTCACCAAGCAGATATTTTGTTCCAAAACAATATCAACAGCCTATGTACCTGCACTTGTGGTTGGCTCATTTCCATCAGGAACTTTATTTAGAGATTTTAAGTTTTTACCACATGCACTGCAAAAAGCAGGACATCTTTCCAGTGTAGCGCCACAAAATGGACAATACATTGGGATCTGTAAAAAATCACTAACTTAAAGGGTCATGAAACCCCCTGCTGCAGCTGTGTTTTTTCACACCTTCGAAGGCTTGAAAAGGCTTGTTAAAAGGGGAGTGGTCGCCTGTGAAAATGTGGGATGGTATTGTGTGGAAAGAGGGAATGGTTTGCATAAATAGGGGAGTGTCAGTAGGTGCATTAAGATTAGCGATACCAATAGCAGCAGTTACAGCGGTTCTGAGACATGTTCTTGGTTCACTTTGGCATAGTTTAGGCTACCACAGTGAGATTAAATGAGGGAGTACAGCGAATGAGAGAGCTATGAGTGGCGTGCAGCAGAGATCGCAAATTATTCAGCTCTTCAAACCAGCATAATTCAGTGAGAAATGAAAATAAATGTTATTCTGCATGACGAAATATTTTGCAAACGTGATAAAACTATATTTGTCCAAATATGCACGCTGTTTGGCAAGATGAACAAAGCGCCGACGTGATAAGAGATAATGAACCACCCAGCATGCGATGTGATAGAGATGTGTAATTCTAGATTGGGGTAAAAGCGAAGGGGTTTGAGGCTAGTCTCGACCGCGCATCTGAAGCACAGAGCGACGCGCGCTGGGTTGCCGTGACGATCCGCGCGGTCACTCGGCAGCTAAATCTATATTTGTCCAAATATGCAGCACACTGTTTCACTAAGAGCCCGAACACATGCGGTTTAGTGCATGGCTGTGACCACAAATTAAACGGAGAGGACGTGGTTTTTGTTAATTAGCCTACAGATTACAGATTGGTTATTTTGCACTCCTGACATAAATTATATAGTCAACACTTGCAGGTTTCGTCGTGCGATTGCTCAAGTTAATTTTACTTTACCGAGCCTTTGTAGCAAAAGCTTCCACAGACGGCGCCGGTTACAGCTCGCTCAGCGCCCTTTACATTACTTCGTATCAGCACAACGCCTAGCTTTCCTCCGTGACTTTTCCGCACGCTGCTTCCAAAACTTCCCCACCATATCTCTACAATAATGATGGAAGACGAGCCTGACAGAAGTGACTGTCTCATGCATATTAACTAAATTATCTTGTATGCAAACTACAGTGCAGGGATTGGACTGAATGAGCTTTATGTCATGAATATATATCGAGAATCGCTCGGAGCGGTCGACGTCAGCATGTGCCCAGCAGCCCATACTTGGGCCGAAAAGCCCGAGAGGACGTCAGCATTTGTGATGTTGCTCCGACTAAGCTTTTCAAACCGGAAGACAGAAATCGCTCTGAAAAATGCAAAAATAACTATTTTCACTTATGAATACCATTAATGAGTACCCTTAGTGTTTTCAATGATGTGCAGCCTATACATATCTGTTTACATCTCAAAAAAAGTGTTTTGGGGTTTCATGACCCTTTAAGGGAAGAAGCAGCAACTGCATTAAACTAACAATATTCTTCTAAAATAAAATTGAACACAATTGCAGCGACTTACTACTGGGCATGTAGACAGTAACGTTACTTCTATGGCAATCCACAGGGCAAAGGTAGGTTATAAGTTAAGTGATTAAGTTAACCGCCCTGAAATTAAGCAATTTTATTGATTTATATGTTTTTTTGTTACCTATTCATGGTGTCTCCTTATCCGCGTAAAAAAGCATCCTATGATCTATGATCCAGACAATACAGACCAGTCACCCACATAAAAGGCATGCGAGCAAATGCCCTTTTCCGCAAACCAACTGCCCCCTAGTGGCCGGGAGCATTTCCGTTGTGTTGTGGCTCGTTTCCGTTGTGTTGTGGCAATTTATTTGTGTTGTGGCTCATTTGCATTGTGTTGTGGTGATTTATTTGTGTTGTGGCTTGTTTCCATTGTGTTGTGGCGATTTATTTGTGTTGTGGTTTATTTTTGTGCGGCTGCACTAATGGGCCACCGTAGTATTCTGCATCAAAGGGACACGTGCTCAGATGTAAATGAGAAGCACAGGAACGAGTAAGGAGATGCGCTGCTGAATGAAGTTCCACTCACTGACAGCAGAGGGCGCTGATGAACTGCAGAATGCAGCGATTATCCCGGAAACCCCACAAACAAAAGCAACCGCGCTATTGAAGTTTTTAAAACAGCCATTCGTTTTTTGTAATCTAAGTGTTGTCCATCACAGCACCAAATACTTAATACTTAAAGACTTAATAGGCTATTTATTATCAAACTTAAATTTTTTTATGTTTTAATCTGGACTACAACATGCCCTAATGATTTGAATTTTTTTGATTATTTGTTATTGTTCAGTAAAACTTTGAGACATACGACTTCATTAGTTAACATGTTAATTCATTATTACCAAACTGGCAATGAAAAATACTTAGAGTAATGTTAATGTCTTAGCTAATGTCTGTTTAATAACATTAAAATCAAAATCAAAATAACTTTTTTTAATGGACCTAAGATAAAACTAACAATGATCAGTATTTCTTAACTAACATTACCAAAAACATTATACTTTCTATTGCTCAATCTTAGTTAATGCATTAAATAATGAGACCTTATTGTAATTTGTTACCTGTTGTTTTTTATAGCCTAATTCTTTTGCACTTTAATCTGTTTGAAAATTTTACTTTTACAGCTCTCGAAAAAATTAAGAGACCACTTAACACTGATTTCTCAATTTTTCCAGAGCTGTATATATTTTTGGTGCATTGTATTATTGTATTTAAACATTCAGAGTTATTTTTGTTATTACAAAATTAGTTCTTAAAGCTGTTATGCTATGACAACACTTTTTTTGCAACTTATTTTAATATCGTGAGAATACCGTATACCGTGATAAAAGCTCCAGCAATTAAAAAAATCGCAACATGAAAAATTGATATCAGCACATGCCTAGTCGATGACCTCTGATGCCTCCTTTTAATCAGCATTCACTTGTAAGGCATCTAAAACAACAAGAAGTTAGTAAATATTTGGAAATGTGATTAATTATACATTACACATGTACTACAAAATGAAGTGAGAAGAGAGTATTATTGTATTTAATGATTGTATTTAGTGTATTGTATTTAGTGTGAAAGTGAAACAAGTAAATTAATGATAGCTAAATTAATAAAAGAGGAGCTGGATAGGCTACACTGGTTTGGAAGAGATTATCCATTTACAACACAAACTGGAGATGCAACATTTGCTAAATTTCTGCAGTTTTATATAGCTACCTACAGAATTTAAAGATCTCACTATTTTCGTTTTCTTTCTTGCTACATTAAAGATTAAAATGGAATGATGTAATTGTAATCTGCACTCCTGATGATATCTCACAGCTGAAGCAGAGCTACCAGCTGATTGTATTTCCCCTCACCGCGCCAATAGGTCAATCAGTTCGCAGTTCTGCTTCAGCTGTGCAATACTCTCACGAGTGGCGACCAATGCCAGAAATTCATCTAAAGCCTAGTTCACACTGCCAGATTTTAGCACTGATTTTGATTTTGGTTTTATGAAATCGCCGATAAATGCCCAAAATCATAGGCAAATCGGTGCTCGTGCACGAGAGCGATTCAATCTCATGCTCTGTGAAATGAGTTCTGACTGAAAATAACATCGGCGATAACCGACAGCCAATGAGAGAGTGAGACAGGGCAGCGGGAGGTTCAGTGAGGAGTTATAGAGCAGAAAATCAGTATTTTAATAAATATATATTTACAGTTCTATCAAACAGAAATAAAGCCTAAACATTTGCACGTCCAGCCGCAGCAGCACATTACAAATTTATTTATTGACCTCAAACTCTCTTTGCAGAATACAATCCTTGCTCCCTTTGTCTCTCCAACAATTTCCTCCTCCATAATTATTTTTCTTTTTCTCCACAAATCAGCGCACAGACAATTTGGAGCAAACCTTTTGCAGTTTATCATTTTTAATAACACCCCTTACCTGTCATCTCCCGATTTGGCAAATGGAGCCTTTAGACATGCTCATTGTATAAAGGCAGCTCCTCGTATGGTATTCTGAATATACACATAACCAGACACAGTCACACAGACTTTCTTTCCAAATCGTTTAATACTGTCAGTGAATCAAGCCAGTGACTAAAACGATCAACTTCACGTTGTTTCGGTTAGTAGCATGAAACAAATCTGTTATTTAAATTATTAAACTACAGAGAGCAATCAAAGAATACTCTTTATAATGTTCTTTATAATATTATGCTCAACAGAAGCTCTTACTGTATTCATTTTGTGTGCTTGCTGTTAGCTGTGGTGAAAGCATTTTGTGAGACAAATAACGTTGCAAAGTTCACTCTTGTTTATTCAGAGCTCTCAGACTGTATATGAGTACACCTCAGGAAACATTATAAAATAATGAAAAAATCCATGCCATGAGACCTTTAATCAATTTAAATTATAATAAAATACACTCAAGGGCTTAGGGCATTCCAGTTCAGCTCATTGTGAAGGTTCCGCCAGTAGTGTGCACTCATGCAACGTAAGCAATGACGCACATCCGAGTGAACGAGACGGAGGGAAGTTGGTGAGTGAAGGGCATAATAAAACTAACTGGAACACAGCACTGTTTGCCTTGTTGTTGCCTTAGTGGGTGATTCCCTTCACCTGTTAGCCTCTTGTTATCTTGAGTATTTAGTGTTGCTAGTGTTGCCTTTGTTTTTTGACTGGTGTTGTCTGTTATGGTAGCATTGTATGTGTGATGATCTGTTCAGTTTTACTTGTCTTGCCCCTGTCTGGATTTACCCTGTCTTCTAATCGTGTCTGGATTTACTTTCATGTTTGTTAATAAATATCTTCTACTTCATTTGGATCTGTTATCTCTGCAACATTTCTGAACCATAACACATTACATGAAGAAAAAACTAAACTCTTTAAAAAGTCAGATGTTTTTTTTTTTCTTTTTCTGAAGGCATTAATTTATCACAAGAGGTATGATAATTTAATAATTACGTAAATATAACTTAAAACATGATTTGCCTGATAGATTGTTTCAAATTTAACTGGTTCTAACTCAGTCCATGCAGTCTCACTGGCACCATAAGTAGACCATGAATTTTGTTAGGTGAGAGTGAGTCTGACTCGCTCTATGTGAGCTGTCTGATAGGCGAAGCAGACACGCTGCACCTTGACCACCTATTATGAAGCTCTTTGCCACGGTGTGAAGTGAAAGCAAGTTAATTGGGTGAGTCTGTAGAGCATGTGAGGGTCGTGGTTTGAGGGCTGCTGGTCTGACAGTTGAGTGTCAGTGGAATTCAGTCAAGTGTAGCTGTGAGATAGAACCCTGTCACTGGACCCGAGTCGGGGGGGGGGGGGGGGGGGGGGGGGGGGGCGAGAGAGAGAGAGAGAGAGAGAGAGAGAGAGAGAGAGAGAGAGAGAGCACCTTAGTATGTGTTAGCAGCATTCAAAAAAAAAAAAAATATATGAAATTGTTTATATCAGTTGAGTTTCTTAGAAAGCAATATGAAGAATGCTGTAATAAATAGAAAGCCTGCCTGGCTGGTAGGCAGGCAGGCAGGCAGGCAGACAAACAGACAAAGAAAGAAAGAAAGAAAGAAAGAAAGAAAGAAAGAAAGAAAGAAAGAAAGAAAGAAAGAAAGAAAGAAAGAAAGAAAAAGAAAGAAAGACTACACTAGTGTATTCCCATGTGACGTGTTTAACACAACTCTGTATGAAAGTGTTTTTTTTTTTTTTTTTTTTGCTTCAAATACACATTTATCTTCCTAAGGCTCACATTTAATTTTCATCATTTTGTCAGATGGAAATGAGAAGATCACTTTTGCAGCATTCACTGTATGTAGGTGATATACTCTTCTCTCATAGAGCTCACAGAAATTAATTAGAAAGAAAAGAGGAGTACCCATGCACAATCTTTGTGTTTTAAAGAACTTTTGAAAGTTAGAGCCCACTTTAGGACCTCAAATGGATGAATTGTATAAAGAAATAGAGAGTCTTTATTTGACTTGACATAATGGAAGCATTTAAAATAGTAGGCAAATATATACAAGGCTGAGATCATTTGAAATAATTACTACAAATAAAACATTATTATAATTCAGATGAAGGCAATGGTGTTTCCTGGTTTAAATGAAGAAAATGAAATATTTGTAGTGATGTACACTATTGTTCAAAAGTGTGGGATAGGTACGATTTTATGTTTTTAAAAGAAGTCTCTTGCACACCAAGACTGCATTTATTTGATCCAAAATACTGTAAAAATAGTAAAAAAAAATAGCTTTTTATGAAATAGCCAATTGAATAAAGGCATTTAAACATTTAATATATATTTATGTATTTAAGTGTGCATCATTGTTTATTTTTAGTTTTTAATTCACCTTAGATTTTGTTGTAATTTTCCAAAGTTCTTAACATTAGGAGAAGAAAAATCAATAATCCATTCTAGTCTCTATCTATCAAAGTGGATTCCTTCTTGTCTATTTTAAAGTGGAGTATGTGGCACTTTAATGGGATCGTGCAAGCTGTTTGAAATGTATGCCAATGATTCCTGTCATTTCATGGCAGCCAAGCCATGGTTCACTGAGCGCCCACTTCTCCCTGTCAGCTCCACAGAAGACAAGCATTTAGTTGCAATCTTTGAACAGGTTGCAAAAACCAGAAATGATGTGACTGCTATTCTGTTTCACCTATCTCCATTCTAAATCCTCATCCAGTATACTGCATTGTCACTCATGGCACAAGGCAAACAGATTCAGAGTCCTTTCTCTCATCCGTCCACCCTGGTTTAAGTCAAACTATAAGAACGGGGGAGGGAAATGTGTATTGGTATACTTATGTAGCTCTTCAGTCTGAGGATCATACTGACCTTTGGAATACATTTCCTATTAACAGATTACAGAAACATTCATTTGGCATTTTAATCCACACCCCCCAAATGTTCTAGTGTTTCGCTTTAAACACAAAGGTTAACAGATGGGTGTCTGGTGTTTTACAGCTGATCAAATAAATTAAGGAATACAAGACAATTGTCAGGTTTTTGTCCTTAAAATGCTCTTGTGTGTAAAACAAATTTCTTACACATCCTACCCCAAGCCTCCGTTTCCAACTCCAAAACCTAATTCTATAGCTGTTAACAACTTGAGTCAATATGCAGACTACACTGTAAAACACATTTTAAATATTGTGGAAAATGACAATTGACTCAAATGACTTCCAAATAATCATCTACATGCAAAAAAATGGATTGCATCATAGCTTAAGGTCTTCACTTAAAATTAAACATTTATATTGCTAAATTTATATTGCATATGCTCAGTCAATCTATCAAAAAGTGTCAAAGTGAGAAATCTGTGCTGGCTGAACAAGTCCAAAAGTAATTTGTAAATTGAAAATACATACAAAATTTACAAGCACTCAAGAGCAAGAAATTGTGACATAATAGTTGAGTAAGATACAACATATTTATTAAAGGTCCCGTTTTTCATGTGTTTTTGAAGCTTTGATTGTGTTTACAGTGTGCAATATAACATGAGTTCACGTTTCTCGTGTAAAAAATCAGTATTTTTCACACAATTTACTTATCTGTATACCTCTGTTTTCTCTGTCCTAAAAACAGTCTGATGATTTCCTTTTTCTATGAAATCCCTCCTTCAGAAAAACGTTACGAGTTCTGATTGTGCCAGCGATTCCTGTGTTGTCATTCGACAGCAGCTTAGCGCACGTTGCCCGGAAAGGTCACGCCTCTTACCATAAAAGAGAGATGCACATGCAATGTGCGCTCTTCTCCACGTGGTAGAGCAACAAACCATGCCCCCTTTTTTGCATATTCTTGTGGGCGGAGGGTTAGTCAACAAACTGTTCTAGTAACGTCATTACAGCAGAAAGTGCAGGGATGTAGTACAAACCGGCCATTCACTGTAGGCTTTGAAAGGGAACTTCTGTTAAATAAAATATCCCGCTTGGCATTAAACTTTGAGCTTTATAATTTTACAGGTATTATTTATGCAACAGCAACATTACACACTATCTAAATTTTGAAAGATGGGATCGCAAAGAAAAGGACTTTTAACACTGGAATAAGATACACATGTAAGAGAAAGAGAAGTGCTTTCCCCTAACAACTTATATAATTAACATATTCTCTAACCCTAACCCTTGAAAATAAAAACATTATTGATATGTAAGCATTAGCCAGGATAGTCTTTTCACTTTCAATTTAATAAATTATTCTTCATATAAAAAAAAACTTTAGTTTGAAAAGACACACAAAACGTCTCGGTTATGTATGGTAACCCTCGTTCCCTGAAGGAGGGAACGGAGACATACATCGGACTTAGACTGACGAATTGGGATCACTTCTGGGAGCCCCTATCAGCTTCGAGATGTAGAAAACGGGCCAATGAACATTGGTGTGCGTGCTTTGCATATCGCACCCCGCCCCGCTGCGCGGGTATATTTTTCACTGAGGAGCCGAACCGAGGCTCGAACTGCAGTGATGGTACAGCAACTGTGGCGACGGGACGTACGTCTCCGTTCCCTCCTTCAGGGAACGAGGGTTACCATACGTAACCGAGACGTTCCCTTTCAGTCGGTCATGTTCGACGTATGCCAGACTTGAATTGGGATCCCTATGGAAAACGCCACAGTTACTACCACTTCCAGCACCCTGCCGGTGTCCCTCGGACCCCGTCTCAGCGGGCGGGGAATTTCTTGCAGGGAGCGCCCTACTGTTATCCCACAAGACCCAAACAGTGGATTATTGGATAACGCTGGGAAAGCGTGCCCCTGAAGGCCTCTGCGGAAGCCACACTCTCCCGAAGGAGATAACATGTGGAATTACACGTATGGACTGGCCATGGGCAGTGCTACATATGGGAGTCCCAGGAGTGGACCTGGCCCTGATGGGCGGGGGACAGTCAACACACTGAGACGGAAGTACGGGCTCTGCCAAGGGAAAGACACGGGCTCGCCGTAAGGAGCCATACCGTGGAGAATAAAAACATAAGGGACCGCCGTGGGGGTCACTACAGCCTAACACAAGTTCCACAGTCACCCAGCCTTACACAAGTTCCACACTGCATACGAGTGTTAGACCTGGCGTCAGACGCTCCACCACGTCTGACTACAGCAGGTTGCGGAGGACTCGACAGGGTTCGCCATTCTGGGGAATTCGACTGGAACATATAAGCGCAAGTATCCGTTCCATGAGGAAGGGAGTGGCGCAGCAAGCTGACACTAGAACGGGCACTTCGGTGCTACCGACTATGAGAAGTAAGTACACAGGAAGATACCGGTTCTACACGTAGGCTATAAAATCTAGCGAACGTGGTGGGTGTCGCCCAGCCCGCAGCTCTACAGATATCTGTCAGCGAGGCGCCATGAGCCAGCGCCCAGGAAGAGGCTACACCCCTGGTGGAGTGGGCTCTAATCCCGAGCGGGCAGGGCATGTCTTGGGACTCAAAAGCCAAGACAATGGCATCCACTATCCAGTGGGCCATCCTCTGCTTGGAGACAGTCTTTCCCTTCTGCTGTCCTCCGTAACAGACGAAGAGCTGCTCTGAGGTCCTAAAGCTTTGCGTTCTGTCCACATACGTCCGAAGTGCTCGGACAGGACAGAGAAAAGCCAGGGGTGGGTCTGCCTCCTTCGAAGGCAGCGCTTGCAGGTTCACCACCTGGTCCCGGAAGGGAGTGGTGGGAACCTTGGGCACGTATCCAGGCCGGGGTCTCAGGATTACGTGAGAGTAGTCCGGCCCGCACTGCAGGCACGATTCGTCGGCCGAAAATGCCTGCAGGTCCCCTACCCTTTTGATAGAGGCCAATGCAGTCAGGAGTACTGTCTTTAGAGACAGAATTTTTAACTCCACTGACTGCAAAGGCTCAAAGGGAGGTCTCTGAAGTGCACTAAGCACCAGAGATAGGTCACAAAAAGGTATAGAGGGGGGGGCGAGGCAGATTTAATCTCCTCGCGCAACCCCGGGAACCTGCCGATCAGGTCGTGCTTCCCCAAAGAATTACCTTTTATTAGTTTGTGATGGGCAGTGATTGCGGTCACATACACCTTGAGGGTGGAGGGAGACAGCCTTCTCTCCAACCCATCTTGTAGGAAGGAAAGCACGGCCCTGACCGAACACCTTCGGGGGTCTTCTCGATGAGAAGAGCACCAGTCGACGAACGGTTTCCACTTCAACGCATAGAGGTGCCTCGTAGAGGGAGTTCTAGTGGACGCGATGGTGTCTGCTACAGCCTGTGGCAGACCACCTAGAACCTCTGCATCCCGTTCAGGGACCAGACATGGAGTTTCCAGAGGTCTGGACACGGGTACCAGAGGGTGCCCCGTCTATGAGTCAGGAGGTCCTTCCTCAGAGGAATGGGCCAAGGAGGTGCTGTCGAAGGAGCACTAGTTCCGGGAACCATCTCCTGTTGGGCCAGTATGGCGCCACCAACAGGACCTGCTCCTCGTCCTCCCTGACCTTGCACAGTATCTGTGCAAGAAGGCTCACTGGGGAAAACGCATGTTGGCGTAGGCCCCGGGGCCAGCTGTGTGTCAGCGCATCCGGGTCGAGGGTCCCCTCGGTCAGGGAATAAAAACACTGGCAATGGGCCGTGTCCGGGGCGGCAAACAGGTCTACCTGTGCGGTCCCGAAGCGATCCCAAATCAGCTGGACCACCTGGTGATGGAGTCTCCACTCTCCCGGAAGCACTGGCTGCCATGAGGGCTTTTCGGCGGCACGCTTGTACCGGCCCGGAAAGTGAGTAGCATGAAGTGACTTCAGACTCCATAACAGGAGGTGGCGGGCGAGTTGTGACATGCAACGGGAGCGTAGACCACCCTGTTTGTTGATGTACGCTACAACTGCAGTGCTGCCCATACGGACCAGAACGTGCTTGCCCTGGAGCTGCGTCTTGACGCGGCTCAGGGTAAGACGAACTGTTGACATCTCTAGGCAGTTGATGTGCCATTGCAGTTGACGCCCCGTCCGCAGACCTGAAACCGCAAGCCCGTTGTACGTGGCACCCCAGCCGATGGACGAGGCATCCGTGGAGAAAATCGGATGGCTGGATACCTGTTCTAGGGGCACCCCCGCCCGTAGAAACACAGAGTCCAACCACGGGCTGAAGGTTTGGCGGCATCTTGGTGTAACTAAGACACGGAGGGATCCGCTGTGCCACCCCCACCTCGGGACTCGGCCGCATAGCCAGCGTTGAAGCGGTCTCATATGAAGCCCCTTGAGCCGCGTGACCGCTGCTCCGGATGCCATATGCCAGAGGACCCTCTGAAATTGTTTCAGTGTGACCGCCGTCCTGCATTTGAACGAATTCAAGCAGTTCAACACCGACTGGACGCACTCCTCGGTGAGGTGCGCTTTCAGGGCGACCGAATCCAGCTCCATACCGGGAAAAGGAAACCTCTGAGTTGGGCAGGGTTTGCTCTTCTCTCAGTTGACCTGGAGCCCCAACTGGCTGAGGTGCTGGAGCACCAAAAGCCCAAAGGGTGGGACCTCATACTAATATGCTCGTTCGTTGAACACAGAGCGTAGAAACGGTCTGTGTCTTGGGAGAATGGAGACATGAAAGTACGTGTCCTTCAGGTCAATCGCTGCGGACCAGTCTTGGGGACGGATGCATCTAAGGATGCGTTCCTTCATTAACATTCTGAACGGTAGCCTGAGAAGGGACTGGTTCAAGAACCGAAGATCCAAGATCGGATGTAACCCAACACTTTTCTTGGGTACAATGAAGTATGGGCTGAAAAAGCCGGTCTTCATATCAGCTGGAGGGACGGGCTCGGTCGCGTCCTTCGCCAGTAGGACAGTGATCCCCGCCTGAAGCACCGGGGCGTGCTTCTTCAACACAGAGGTGAAGTGAGCGCCCCTGAACTTGGGGGGACCCGTGGTGGGGTCTGCATGCGCGTGGCCACACTTACCTGCTTCCCCCTCAGGTGGCCTCCCCACTGTACCGCGCACCCCCTGCTGGCGATTGGAGAGGCACCTGAAGCTGACAAGGCATGAAAGCGTCGAACACTGCCAAGCGCGCTCTTTCTGAAAAGGACAGCACGTCACCCGCTCTTTTTGTGAGGAAAATTTTGAATGTTGAAGCATCCATGCATCGACCGCGGCAGAAATAAACTTTTTTGACAGAAATAAACTTTCATGAGCTGTACGCCAAAATCATCAGTATTAAAACAATAAAAAAACTGAAATATTTCAATTGGTGTGCAATGAATCTAAAATATATGAAAGTTTAATTTTTATCATTACATTATGGAAAATAATGAACTTTATCACAATATGCTAATTTTTTGAGAAAGACCTGTATTCGGTTTCATTAATATAGTGTTAATATGGTCTTTTTCAATAATGTTAATCAAACAATGATGGTATCATGGGAAAAATATACATAAGTTGAATATATATATATATATATATATATATATATATATATATATATATATATATATATATATATATATATATATATACAGTATAGTTCAAAATAATAGCAGTACAATGTGACTAACCTGAATAATCAAGGTTTTTAGTATATTTTTTATTGCTACGTGGCAAACAAGTTACCAGTAGGTTCAGTAGATTGTCAGAAAACAAACAAGACCCAGCATTCATGATATGCACGCTCTTAAGGCTGTGCAATTGGGCAATTAGTTGAAATGGGTGTGTTAAAAAAAATTGCAGTGTCTACCTTTGACTGTACAAACTCAAAATTATTTTGTACAAACATTTTTTTTTCTTTCTGGGATTTAGCAATCCTGTGAATCACTAAACTAATATTTAGTTGTATGACCAAAGTTTTTTAAAAACTGCTTGACCTCTGTGTGGCATGGAGTCAACCAAGTTGTGGCACCTCTCAGCTGTTATTCCACTACATGATTCTTTAACAACATTCCACAATTCATTCACATTTCTTGGTTTTGCTTCAGAAACAGCATTTTTGATATCACCCCACAAGTTCTCAATTGGATTAAGGTCTGGAGATTGGGCTGGCCACTCCATAACATTAATTTTGTTGGTTTAGAACCAAGACTTTGCCCGTTTACTAGTGTGTTTTGGGTCATTGTCTTGTTGAAACAACCATTTCAAGGGCATGTCCTCTTCAGCATAGGGCAACATGACCTCTTCAAGTATTTTAACATATGCAAACTGATCCATGATCCCTGGTATGCGATAAATAGGCCCAACACCATAGTAGGAGAAACATGCCCATATCATGATGTTTGCACCTCCATGCTTCACTGTCTTCACTGTGTACTGTGGCTTGAATTCAGAGTTTGGGGGTCGTCTCACAAACTGCCTGTGGCCCTTGGACCCAAAAAATAACAATTTTACTCTCATCAGTCCACAAAATGTTCCTCCATTTCTCTTTAGGCCAGTTGATGTGTTCTTTGGCAAATTGTAACCTCTTCTGCACATGCTTTTTTTTTAACAGAGGGACTTTGCGGGGGATTCTTGAAAATAGATTAGCTTCACACAGACGTCTTCTAACTGTCACAGTACTTACAGGTAACTCCAGACTGTCTTTGATCATCCTGGAGGTGATCATTGGCTGAGCCTTTGCCATTCTGGTTATTCTTCTATCCATTTTGATGGTTGTCTTCCGTTTTCTTCCACGTCTCTCTGGTTTTGCTCTCCATTTTAAGGCATTGGGGATCATTTTAGCTGAACAGCCTATCATTTTTTGCACCTCTTTATAGGTTTTCCCCTCTCTAATCAACTTTTTAATCAAAGTACGCTGTTCTTCTGAACAATGTCTTGAACGACCCATTTTCCTCAGCTTTCAAATGCATGTTCAACAAGTGTTGGCTTCATCCTTAAATAGGGGCCACCTGATTCACACCTGTTTCTTCACAAAATTGATGACCTCGGTGATTGAATGCCACACTGCTATTTTTTTGAACACACCCCTTTCAACTAATTCAACTAATTGCCCAATTGCACAGCCTTAAGAGCGTGCAGATCATGAATGCTGGGTCTCATTTGTTTTCTGAGAATCTACTGAACCTACTGGTAACTTGTTTGCCACGTAGCAATAAAAAAATATAGTTGAATATATACTGTATATATTTTCTTATAGATATTTGGTTTTGACTTTGGTGTTATTACCATGAATAACCATTACCATTTTAAGTTATGGTTACAAAGTGAATTGGTTTTAAGACCTTCAGAAAACTTGAAGATTAACTAGATTTTTCTCAGAATTTACTTTACTGACTTTATTGACTTCAAACTGATCAAAAACAACCTCTAAAGTGAACATGCAGACTCAAAACGTGACCCCCAGCCTCACGGAAGGTGCATCCTTGCGCTATATTACATCCACATGGGTGGGAGGGTGGTTGCCCTGGAGGTTGATGAGGGGTGGCTTACGCAGAACAAGAAGCCTTCTGGGTGGTGCCAGAGCCAAGGGAGGCACCAGCAGTTCAGTGGCCCGGGGAGGCGCCGACTGTTCAGGGAGACTCGCTGGCCTTGCCCTATTAACTAGGCTCGGAAACTATGGCTGAAGACATATATCACCCCCCAAAACTTTCTTGAGAGGAGCTATGGGGTTGTAAAGTGTGAGTGGACACTTGGGCTAGAACACAGAACACTTCAGAATGGGCTCTTTAGCTGGAGCCATCATTGAACTCTGGTCATGGGCTGAAGCTATTGTGTCTGCAGCCCACACACACAAAAAGGCCATAACGGTCTGCTCTGCATTCTGAGAAGCTGACTCAAGGACTGGAAAAGGCTCTGGAATTTCCTTCACAGGAAAATACTTTTTGGACCTTTATAAGGTAGTCAGTCATGGCCAGCCAAGACCAGATGGAAGATGGCATGGGGCAGTGCCCTCGTAGATTGGCAAATCATAACCAGAATCCATCTTACTTCAGCTAGATCCAATTAAAAAAAGGTCAGTACTTTTGCATCATTGGTTGCAGCAGAGATGATGCAGGATCTAGGTGAAGCAGTCCTTTTTTAACTTACAAAACAAACTCAAACCTTCATACAACATAATTTTAGGAACAGACACATTATGTGTACTAAATCTCCCTGTTCTGTTCTTCTTGGTCAGTTATTGAAAGATGTCACGCTGTTTGCTACCTGCAAGTCTCTAGTAAACTTATTATTTTGTATTTTGTATCCTTCATTTTCTTTCCAAAACCAAACTAGGACAGAATAACTGACTGTGATAAAGTTCGTATTGTGAGGAAGGAAGAGGACACGGGGGTCAGCTTGACTGCTGACGCTTTTATTCAAAATAAACTCAATCTTTGTACACTCTCCGCGAGTGTCTATTTCTCTCAGTCACTTCCGGGTTCCGGTTCAACATCCGCTTCCGGGTCAACGTGCTCAGTGTCCTCAGTGTCAGCGTGTAGCATCAGCAGTCCCTCTCTCTCTCCCTGGTCTCTGGTTCCGCTGGCGTTTTATCCCCTCTCCGCGCTCATTACTGGAACAAGATACAGGTGTTATTAATCTGCGTCCAACCCACTCACTTACCGTTCGTCCCGCGGACCTCTCTCCCGCTGCAGACCTCGCTGAACCACGCCCCCCTTGCCACATACCCCCACCGCCCGACTCAGGCCGGGGAGCCGTCCGGCCTGCAGCCCCCCCCCCTTTCTGGAGAGGAAATCGGCCACAGCCATCTGAGCACCCGGCCTGTGGACCACCTTGAACTTAAACGGCTGAAGAGCTAGATACCAACGGGTGATCCGCGCGTTGGTATCCTTCATGCGGTGGAGCCATTGGAGAGGAGCGTGGTCCGAACAGAGGGTGAACTCCCGCCCCAGAAGGTAGTAGCGGAGGGTGAGAACGGCCCACCTGATGGCAAGGCACTCTTTTTCGATGGTGCTGTACTTAGCTTCTCTCTTGGAGAGCTTACGGCTAATGTACAGCACCGGCCGCTCTCCCCCCTCCACCTCCTGGGCCAGGACCGCGCCCAGCCCCCTGTCCGACGCGTCAGTCTGCAACAAAAAGGGGAGAGAAAAGTCAGGGGAGTGTAATAGCGGCCCGCCACATAGAGCAGCCTTAACTCGGGTAAAAGCCTGCTGACACGGCTCCGTCAATTGGACCGTATCTGGTAGCCACTTTCTAGTAAGATCAGTCAAAGGGCTGGTGAGGTCCGAATAATTTGGTATAAACTGTCTGTAATATCCCGCCAGCCCCAAGAACTGCCTTACCTCCTTTTTGGTCTTGGGTCTCGGACAGGTTGCAATCGCGGCAGTCTTATCAATTTGGGGATGCACCTGTCCATGACCCAAGTGGAAGCCCAGATACCTTACTTCCACCCGCCCAATCGCACACTTCTTTGGGTTGGCCGTGAGCCCCGCTCCCCTCAGCGACCTCAGGACCGCCCTAACATGCCGCATATGCCGCTGCCAATCGTGACTGTAAATCACGATGTCATCCAGATACGCAGCAGCATATGCGGCATGGGGACGCAAAATCCTATCCATGAGTCGCTGGAAGGTAGCGGGTGCCCCGAACAAGCCGAAAGGAAGCGTGACAAATTGGTGTCATCCAAACGGCATGGTGAAAGCTGTCTTTTCTTCGGACAATGGCGACAAGGGGATATGCCAATAGCCCTTTGTTAAGTCCAGTGTCGAATAAAAGCGAGCCGTGCCCAACCGATCAAGCAACTCGTCAACCCGTGGCATTGGATACGCGTCGAACTTCGACACTGCGTTCACCTTGCGATAGTCCACACAGAACCTGACCGAGCCGTCGGTTTTGGGGACCAAAACTATCGGGCTTGCCCAGTCACTGTTGGACTCCTCGATTACTCCCATGTCGAGCATTGCCCCTAATTCCTCCTGAACCACCTTTTTCTTGTGTTCAGGCAAATGATACAGCCGGCTGCGAACTACCACGCCCGGCTCGGTCTCGATATGGTGCTGAATCAAGTCGGTACGTCCCGGTAGGGGCGAGAACACGTCGGCGAACTCCGCCTGTAGTTTTGATAAATCAGTGAGTTGGAACGGTGAGAGGTGATCTCCACCAGGGGCCAGCGCGACCGATTGTGCTTTAATGCTCGCCTCTGGCCCGAGATCATCCTCTTCCCCGATCACCGTTGCCAACAACACTGATTCCACCTCATTCCATTTCTTAAGCAGGTTGAGGTGATATATTTGATGTGCCCCGTTCCTATCGGATCGTATCACTTCATAATCGAGCTCTCCTATCTGTCGTGCAACCTCAAACGGCCCCTGCCACTTTGACATTAATTTCGAGCTCGACGTGGGGAGTAGTACGAGCACTTTCTCTCCCGGTGTGAATTTGCGTAGCTTCGTACCCCTGTTATATGACCGGCTTTGGCGGTCCTGGGCTTGTAACAAATTCTCCCTGGATAGCCGCCCCAGTGTGTGGAGTTTTCTTTGCAAGTCCAGCACGAACTGAATTTCGTTCTTGGCCAAAGAAGGTCCCTCCTCCCAAGTTTCTCGTAGGACGTCCAGCACCCCCGGGGCTGCCGTCCATAGAGAAGCTCGAAGGGGGAAAACCCCGTGGAGGCTTGTGGAACCTCCCGCACAGCAAATAAGAGGGGTTCTAACCACCGATCCCAATTTTTGGCGTCTTCCTGTACGAACTTACGGATCATGGATTTAAGAGTGTGATTAAATCGTTCGACCAAGCCGTCCGTTTGTGGGTGATATACGCTTGTTCGAATGGATTTAATGCCCAATAATCGGTAGAGTTCGCTTAACGTGCGTGACATAAACGCCGTGCCTTTATCAGTGAGGATTTCTTTCGAATCCCCACTCGGGAGATCAGTCGAAACAGTGCGTCCGCAACACCCTTCGCGGAGATGTTGCGGAGAGCCACTGCCTCTGGATATCGTGTTGCGTAGTCCACGATGACTAACGCAAAACGATGTCCGTGTGCGGATCGCTCTAATGGCCCGATGAGGTCCATCGCAATTCTCTCGAAGGGGACCTGCATTAATGGCAGGGGGCGCAACGGCGCTTTTGGGGCGGCCAGTGGATTCACCAACTGACATTCCGGACAAGACGCGCACCACCTGCGCACATTGTCATGAATGCCTGGCCAAAAAAATCGGGTCATGAGGCGATTCAGCGTGGCCGCCTGTCCCAGGTGGCCCGCCATTGGATTAGAGTGAGCCGCCTGGAAAAGCATTTCCCGGCGGCTCTTTGGTACTAACAACTGGGTTGTATCTACCTTTGTCTGAGTGTCTTGGGTCGCTCGATACAACCGATCCTTTATTATGGCAAAATACGGATACGAGACAGGCAAGGCAGGTTGGAGAGACTGGCCGTCAATCGATCGGACCTGCTGGAAGGCATTTTTGAGGGTCTCATCTTGTGACTGCTCCAGAGGAAAGTCATCGCGGTCCGAGAGAATCAGTCTCTCGATCCCGCTCGGTTCCTCTGAAGCTGTCCCCAAGGGTCCGGTCTCAGTCTCCCCAAGCTGCACTCGCGCCGCCCCCTCCTCGCCTTTTTCTCCCAAGCGGCATCCGCGCATAACGACCCCAATAAAGCCGGAAAGGCGGGCCAATTCGTCCCCAGAATTAGCGGATGCCGGAGCTGTGGACTAACCGCGACCTCTACATTATGCTTTTTCCCCCGAAACTGTATCGTGACTGGGACAACCGGATATTCCACCACATCCCCGTGCACACAACGCACCTTAACCATGCGGCTTGTATCCAATGCCCCAGGCTGCATCAGGCTTTGATGGATCGAGGTTTGGTTACATCCTGAATCCACCAAGGCCTGATATGTACCCCCCTTGATACTCACAGGAATTTGGTACTTTCCCACTTGATCGGGGGTGGTCCGCTGGACGTTCGGGATCCTGATCATTGTTCCGATGTCCATCATCGGACATCGGTCCACAAAATGATCCGGATCACCGCACCGCCAGCAGGCCAGCCCAGGCCTACCCGCCGCCCCTGAGAATGAGCGCGGGGAGGGGGTGGAACCAGAGCCATTGTCACCACCTGCCCCCAGCGGCCCCGCCTCCCTGGGCGGAGCCCGCAAACTCCCGGACGGTCCTAGGCCCATCCCACCCCGGCCTCTGGGGGGGACGCGAGGAGGGCCTGGAGGGCGGGACCTGGGGAGAGGGACAGGGCGAGAGGGAGAGACAGAGGGGGGAGAGAGAGAGTGAGAGGTTAGCGGGGGCTCGCCGACCCTCGGGCACGCCACCAGGTGGTCCTCCGCCAGGTTGATGGCCGTCTCCAGCGACGTGGGCCGGTGGCACTGGACCCACTCGGCGGTCTTCCTTGGGAGCCGAGTGATAAACTGCTCCAGCACCACCAGATCGACGATATGGTCCACGTCACTTCCGCCGGCCAAGAGCCATCTGCGGCACGAGTCCCGGAGCTGTTGGGCCATTGCGAAGGGTCGGCCGGCCTCGCCCCATTCCATGGAGCGGAACCTTTGTCGGTGCTGCTCCGGGGTCCGGCCGACCCGCTGAAGGATGGCCCTCTTCAGGTCGTCGTATTTCAGGAGGTTCGCCACCGGTAGCTGTTGTGCGGCCGCCTGGGCTTCTCCTGATAGCAGTGGAATGAGGCGCACTGGCCACTGTGCCCGGGGCCACCCGCAGGCCTCCGCGGCCTTCTGAAACAAGTCTATGAAGGCCTCCGGGTCGTCTTCTGGCCCCATTTTGTGGAGGGGCACGTGTACCGGTGCGCTGGCCAGCCCGGCGGCCTCGGCGCGAACCTCCCGATCCATCCAGCTCCGGAACCTCTCGCGGTCCTCTTGCTGGCCTCGGACAATCGCCTCAAAGCGGAACTCCTGATCTGCCCGAAGGTCCAGCTTCGCCCTGGTGTTGGTCTTGGTGGAGGGCCGCGAGGGAGGTGATGATGTCCGCAAATGGCGTGGCGGAGGGCGTCTGCATGGCGGCGGCGCGGTCCTACTTCCTTCCCGGGTTTTGGCACCAGTGTGATAAAGTTCGTATTGTGAGGAAGGAAGAGGACACGGGGGTCGGCTTGACTGCTGACGCTTTTATTCAAAATAAACTCAATCTTTGTACACTCTCCGCGAGTGTCTATTTCTCTCAGTCACTTCCGGGTTCCGGTTCAACATCCGCTTCCGGGTCAACGTGCTCAGTGTCCTCAGTGTCAGTGTGTAGCGTCAGCAGTCCCTCTCTCTCTCCCTGGTCTTTGGTTCCGCTGGCGTTTTATCCCCTCTCCACGCTCATTACTGGAACAAGATACAGGTGTTATTAATCTGCGTCCAACCCACTCACTTACCGCTCGTCCCGCGGCCCTCTCTCCCGCTGCAGACCTCGCTGAACCACGCCCCCCTTGCCACACTGACCTTCTAAAATGAGTATAGATTTACTCACCTGCACTGCACCTCTTTCTTCACCCCAGAGAACCGACAGAGGCTGAGGTATCTAGCCATGTTGCCTCAGAACGATGAACTCTCTCTTTCTACTTGAGAGCCCAAGGCCATTCCAACACTGAATAGACCTGTGGTCTATGGATGCTATTCCCACCCAAGTACTCACTCTCGTATCATCAGTCAGAGAGTCCCAGCAATGACATTCCAACACTGAATAGACATGTGGTTTATGGATCCTATTCCCACCCAAGTACTCACTTTCGTATCATCAGTCAGAAGGTCCCAACAATGCCATTCCAACACTGAATAGACATGTGATCTATGGATCTCATTCACACCCAAGTCCTCACCCTTATATCACCAGAAAGAGACTCCCCTGCTACGCATCAGGGCTCCAGGGTGATGCCTATCTGCTGACACAGACTTACAGAGTTCTGGGGACGCATACTCCGACATCATCATTGGACTCTTCACTTCTTCGGGTATTAATGTAATTGTCCAGATCAGTTCAGTACTCATATAGTGTCAATGCGGGCAGATCAGCCAAGCACCTCAATACAACACATTAATACAGGTGCTGGTCATTTGTTAGAATATCATCAAAAAGTTTATTTATTTCACAAATTCCATTCAAAAAGTGAAACTTGTATATTATAGTCATTCATTACACAGAGACTGAAATATGTAATGTGTATTTCTTTTAATTTTGATGATTATAACCCAAAATTTAGTATCTGAGAAAATTAGAATGTTAATTAACCACTTAATCAGCATCGGCTCGTGGGTGGGGAGGTTGACGGAAGTGGGCGTGTCTCTACTTATAATTTCTTTTGTTTTATACAAACTATTCAATCAACTATCAGAAACTATGCATCACTTGGTAGCTAAAATACTCAAGATTCATGTTATGAACTCGTTTTTGCAATAAATACACCAGAGAGGAAAGGGTTAAATGAAATGCTGAAGAACAAGCTATTTAATCATCAACATAATAACGTGGTACTCATCTTTCATCTCAACCTGATTGGCTAAGATTAATAATCAGTCCTGTGTCTCCATGCATCACGTTAGTGACTCCCGTCAAATCAACCACAGCGATCAGTCTAGAGTGAGGGTTTATGAAAAGGGGGTTGTTGGTTACTGTCTGACAGTGTTGGGAATGTTCCTTTAAAAAAGTAATTAGTTGTAGTTACTCACTACTTGTTCCAAAAAGTAACTGAGTTAGTAAATGAATTACTCTATAATAAAAGTAACTCGTTACCAGGAAAAGTAACTATTTGCGTTACTGTAAAAAAAAAAACAAAGCTATAAGTCATATAATTTAGATTTTTTTAAAAAACAGTTTTCACAAGCCATGCCCCCAATATTAAATGAATGAAATGAACACTAAATAGTAATAATTCAATTAAAATATTTTACACTAATCTACACTACTTTGTTGCTGTGGGACAATGTGAGAGACTTTTCATGAAATGATGCCAGCCGTCGACTGATTCAGCCCCGCAATGCTGCGGACAGTGGAAATATGCACTCATCCCAGAAGATGATGTCCCGCTCAGACCTCACCAGAGTCTCTATTGTGCATTATTCCCCATCCCGGTCCAGCTCCAGCTTCTCCCGCTCAGCGCAATGAAAGTTTTGAAAAGTGTTTCTTCTGGTTTGGCTGATAATAAAAATTTCAGTTGTTTCTGGTGTTAAACTTAAGTTATTGGTCTATAAATAGGCTATAGTTGTAAAAAGCTTACGTAGGCTAATGTATAGACCAATTTATTTTCATTTACACATTTTAAATTACATGACAAGAAAATATATGTATAAACATAAGCTAAATGTGTTTAATGTAACTACAAAGTATAACGTGCATTACAAAAATAAACAATAGGCTATAGAACAATGCTTCTCTTTAATTTAGCCTACGTTTGAAGTTAACGAAAATGAACAATAGACAGCAGTTCCTTTGTTTAATTTACAAATAACTTGCATAAAAATAATAAGCTAATAATATAGCCTAGCCATTTAAACTGTTCTGTGTCGGCCACGCATTCAGCCTTAGGGGGATCGATCTTTCGGTGACCGACGTCAGTGAACATTCATTCATTCATTCATTCATTCATTCATATAAAAAACTTTATTTTAGCATATAAGTCAGCAGTTTTCATTTATTTGCATTTTTTTTCTTATAATTCTGAGTGACAGATGTCACATTTGATTTAGCCTATTTTTCGGTGATATTTGTTTTAGGTGTTGACAGTAAAAAAAAAAATGATTGCATGGACAATTCCTATCCCCAGTGTCTCTCTTTCTGTAAGGGAAATTTAAAAGATAGATTCTGGAAACAAAATCAAAATTTAGCTGGATCGATCGGTCAGGTCGGGAATAAAATAATTTATAGAGGGTGAGCATGGACTGAATTTTACGCGCGAAAGGAATGGTGCGGTGCGGAATAGCGGGAGCGGGACGAAAATACAGCCCTGTGCAGATTATATTTTGAAGGCTATTTAAAGAAAGTGTATGAAAAAAAAAGAAACAGCGAAAAGGGAGATAATGGACTGAGTCCTCTTCTTGAGAGAATGGTTGAGAAATAAATAGCATTTAAAAATTGGGAAATTAAAGCTCAGGGTTGGGAACTGGGAACTGTGCGAATGCACTAAAGTTAAACGTTTTATTTACTTCAAGCGCTTGCGTTGTTGTGTTCAATAGTAGGCTATCCAGGCTACACTTGAGTTACTGCTATACCGTCTTTAACTGGAATCTCGAGTGCCGCGGGAATGCGGACCACCAGTGTGCTATGAATTCTGGGATAGGGAAGGCTGCAAAGTTGTGGGAAGGTCCCATCTGCTGTACCCTTCCTTTGCATGAGAACCGAAGGGCGCATTTTGAAGTCGCTCATGAATTGCGGCAGCCGTCGCACCGCTGTGACGCAATCGCACTTCAAATGCGGCCTTCAGAGGTGCAGCTTTCACTTTGGGACCATAGATATCCATAATAAAGGCTAGCTCTGCGTCGCATTTTGCATACTATCCATCCTAAATAGTATTCGAAAATAGAATTAGTATGTCCCAAATCGTAGTATGTTGAAAAGAGTATTCCAAAGATTCCCGGATGGTTTACTATTTCCGGTCCGAATTCACAGTATGGATCGATGTGCACTCTAACAGCTGATATTGCCCACAACCCATTGCGAGTTGGACGAGGATTCGATTAGAACTACAAACGCAGATAAAAAGCGTTAAAAAACTACAAACATGACAGATGTGCGAGTTCGACGGTTAAGCATGCGGTTAAGTAGAGAAGTTTAGATAAAGGGATTTGAGTGACCCTATCAATAGTTAACCTGACAAAAATATATTTATTCAGTGTTGTCCACATTATATTTCACATGCAGCAGCATTGTGAACTTTTGTAATGACACGTTTGGCCATTAACTTTTAAATGCATCATTATATTTAAACTGCAAACACATGAGGAGAGTCTCTGCATTAAAGACCCACAAATGACAGATCAACGAGCAGCTACATTTCTCCGATACGGTAGGAGATAAAACTGAATGTGAAGGATTTTGAACTGTGACGAATCTGACGATGATTGACAGGGCAGATAAACGGTGACGGGATGCACGTAACTAAGCGACAGAGTCCATTAAAGATGGCGAAGTAGTATGTCCCGAAGCTTGCATACTTTTCTGCTACACACTCAAAAGTATATACCTTTTCTTCACAAAAAGAGTACATACTTTTAGGACGTAGTATAATTAGGCGAATTGGGACGCAGCACAAATGTCTTACGGCGGAGTCACCATCGTCAACACCGGCGGCCATCTTGTCACAGGCAAGCTTTCTGTCGGGTTCTGTGGAACCTGATGTAGGATGAGTGATCTGTACGAACATAAATTCTCTTATCTCGCTGAAATCTTTACGGATTTACAAATGGTTTGGTTTCTTACAAACGTTATTAACATGGCTACAAATCTGGATGCTTTAACACATTGAAATTGCAGCTTTTCGTTTCGGTAAAAGACTTAATCGTGCAGCTTGTGTATCACGGCTAACTTACGTGCACGTTATCAAGGGGGCTGAGACCACAATCGAGGTGTTCAATTATATAGGTTTATTGACACCAATAACGATTTTATGACAACCAATCTTTTGTCTAGTTAAAAAACTTAATTTGCATGTTTTTTTTATTATTTTATTATAATAGTGATAAAATTATATATATATATATATATATATATATATATATATATATATATATATATATATATATATATATATATATATATAGCTAGCTCTGGAAAAAAAAAAAATCAGAGCTGTGTGTGTGTGTGTGATATAATTAATACATTTCTCATGTTGCCATTCGGTACACAGTTTTAGTAGCCTATATTGATTTAACATAAATACCTTTTTTATTGCACCTGTTCTGTTCAATGTAACTTTCATATTGAAGTCCATGGTTATAATTATTCATAAGTATGTATTGTCATAACTACATCTCTGGCATTTAATAACAAACGAAACAGTTTGAAAATCGGTTGAAAATTGAGCAAGTTATGGTTATTTAAAAGTACATGCACTATTAAAACACTCTGTTACGAGTGAGCGAGCTGCCTGTGACAAGATGGCCGCAAGTTGCGGACGGCGACCTCCATTGGCCAACACCGCGCACGAGACATCTAGCCTTTATTATGGATATCTATGTTTGGGACAGCCTTCGTAGTGCCGCTGTGACGTAATCGCACTTCAAATGCAGCCTTCAGAGGGTGCAGCCTTCACATTGGGACAGCCTTCGTAGTGCCGCTATGACGTAATCGCACTTCAAATGCGGCCTTCGAAGTGCGCGCACTTCAGTTTGGGACACAGCTATCTACTGTCATGTGTCACACTCTGTCTTCACCTGTTGTTCATCACCATCAGCGCTCTCGCTGCTTTATAACAACACATTTTTTTTTGACAGTAACAAACAACATCACCTGCAGCTCAATCTAGCAAAGACTGAGCTGCTTGTTTTCCCTGCTAACCCCACCATACAACACGATTTTACCATCCAGCTAGGTTCATCTCTGATTACTCCTTGGGGTCGGTCAGAAATCTTGGAGTAATCTTTGATGACCAGCTGTCCTTCAAAGACCACATCTCAAAGACGGCTCAGTCATGCAGGCTTGCATTGCACAATATCAGGAAAATCAGACCGTTCCTTACGGAGCATGCAACACAGCTTCTTGTCCAAGCCCTGGTCATTTCTAGACTTGACTATTGCAATGCGCTTCTGGCTGGACTTCCATCTTGTGCAATCAAACCGCTGCAAATGATCCAGAACGCTGCAGCACGTCTTGTATTCAATGAGCCCAAAAGGGCTCATGTCACACCTCTATTCATCTCTCTGCATTGGCTACCACTCGCTGCCCGGATCAAATTCAAAGCCCTGACTCTTGCTCATGGATCTTCCACAAGCGCAGCACCCGCATACTTCGACTCACTCCTACGCGTCTACACACCCACCAGAAGCCTTCGCTCAGCTTATGAGCGAAGGCTTGTGGTACCATCACAGAGAGGCATGAAATCCCTCTCTCGAACTTTTTCTTTCATTGTTCCGGGTTGGTGGAACGATCTTCTGTCCTCCATACGCACAACAGAATCACTCGCTTCATTCAAAAGACAGGTAAAAACTCATCTCTTCCATGAGCACTTAATCTTACATTTAAAAAAAAAAAAAAAAAAAAAAAATTCTTTCCCCCTCTATTTCTCCTTTCTTCTTTCCTTTTCTGGTCTTTGCTACTCTGAGCAGTGTACAAATCTTAGTATTTAGGGCACTTTTTGTGTTTCGTTGCCTCTTCTTGACCGATCACTTCCTGTTCTGCTGAGTTGTAAGTCGCTTTGGATAAAAGCGTCTGCTAAATGCATAAATGTAAATGTAAATACAGTTATAAACCGGTCACGTACACACAAAGGAAAATAGTGCGAGGCCTCAAGTGCAGAAAAATGATAATTTATTTACAACAAATAAAACATAAATACAAAACAAAACCCACGAGGGGGAAAACATAAACTAGAAAATACATAAACTGAAACTAAACACATACCACCTAGAAGTCACAGGGGAACGGGAAACGTAGACAGTACATAACAACGATCCGACCAAGACTGACAAACACAAGGAGCTTATAAAGGGAAGAAATCAAAAGGGAATCAGGGAACACAGGTGGGGCCAATAAACACTAATCAGATAACAAGGGGGAGGGAACTGACAATGACAGGAGCACATGCTCGACAACACAAAACCCACATGTGCACACAAGACAGGACAGGCATGTGACAAAACAATCTACATAATTAAAGGGTTACTTCAGCGATTAGCATATGGCTTTGTAGCAGTAGAAACCCTGGAGTATATTCAAATTATTGTGCTTTCCCCCCTCATATCCCCCTGAGACAAGAGATTTATGCATTTTATTTCTGGAAAAATTCCTCCTATGATGCAAATTGAAAATTTTTGCATCATAGGAGGAATGTTTGCCCAGAGGCTAAAGACTACAGCCAGCAGAGGGAGCCATTTCCGCATGGTTTGAATCCGCGCATGGGGGATGGGAGATAACACTCAGCTTGCAGGGAGAGCTCAGCTGGCAGCTACAGGCACTCATTTAAACGGAGCTATGATGAGCAATGTAAGTCTTTTAACTTCTCAAATTAATTTCTATGAAAGTTAAGCTTGCAAAGGCATGAACTGAAACGCGCCAGACTGAACTCGCATTGTGAATGTATGCCGCGCGTGTAGTCGCGATTCCCTCAGCTCTCATCACTCGTGCAGTTAGTGCTCAGTGCTGTGATACTCGCGCGGTGACTCACTCATTATATTGAACAGACACGTTCCGTTTTTAATTGTAGTGTCTTCTCTAACTCACAGTAATGAAGTTGGTGGTGTTGGGAATGGCCTCACAGGGCAGCGAAGCATTCTGGGAATTTTAGTCTTTCATTCCCATGGGACAAAAATACATTTTCTGCCGTTTCTCAGTCTAGAAGACACCAAATTCAAAAATAATTTCACATTTCTACTGCATGGATGACCCAGTTTAAATACAGATTCATCTTCCCAGCGCTGAAGTACCCCTTTAAGCTTCGTGTTACCATGTCCATGTTAATTTTAAAACCAGCGTACACAGTTTGTAATAACACAATACCCATAACGCGTTGTTCATTATAAACGTGGGATTATGAATTATATTGAGAACATCATACATAGAAAGCATGCCGTAATTTAACTTACCCTGTAAACTTTTAGCTGCATTCATCGTGAAGGGTACACGTGTTTCAAACTACTCACTTCTTCTGGAGATGCAGCAGGCACACAATGAGCTGGTAAGTTACAGATCTTTATTCAGGAACAGCTTCTTAGCAAAACCTGCTTTGTACTAACCCTCGGTTATAAATCAGTCTGGTGAGAAATGCTTTGCGGTTTGTGCAGACATAAAAGCATTGATGAAAATGAAACACAGCCACTGCATATTCAGTGGTTCGGATTTAGGAACATCAAAATGACTGCTGTGTTCATTATTACACCCAACAGAAGATTACAATCACTTAGACACCATTCTGCTCTCTACTTATACAATGGCGGATATGATGACGACAGCTTGAGCTCGCTCAGGGCGGGTCTGAGTTGAAACGCTTCTTGTCGTGGGAGGGGCGTCCGACCTTGTGATGCCACACGGTCGAACGGCTCGATTTGAGACAGGGGAAAACATATAAAGAGATAAAAAAAATAAAATAAAAAAAAAACACTTGATGGATTTGTATTATTATAGGATGGTTGTGTACAGGCACTGCCAACACACATTTCCATACTATCAGCTTGTAAAAGTGCATTTACCATTATATGACCCCCTTTAAAACCAGTTTCAAGGTTTGCCGCTGGGCACTGTTGCCGTGTGGATAATCGGCCCAGTTGAAAGTGGTCCCAAAGTAAATTAAGTAATGATTTTTTTTTTCAATGGAAAATAATCAATCAAAAACTTAATTTAGCGGGACAATCACTTTTTTTTTTACAGAGCTGGGCCCGTATTTATCAAACATCTTTGAATTACTCACAAGAACACTGCTAAGAATTGACTTAAGAGTAGGAGTGTCCCCGACTAAGGATTTACACATTCAAATCAGAATTTTCGAATCTCTCTATGGTCAACCGATAGTCGAATCATCTATGTGTGTGTAAACCATAGACCGGAAAAAATAAACCGGTTGGGAAGGGAAGGACACTAGTCAGCAGGAGGCTAAGACTATTTTTATTTCCCTTTATCGAGGGAACTCGAGCTGCGTCGAAATGCTAGGGGAACGCCTCTGCGTGATGCGTCATGAAGCATTCGTGAAATCAGTCCAATAGCGAGGAGATGCGTCATAGGCGGGTGACGTCATCGACCAGGAAGCTATAAAGCATGCCCGGACCAAACAGTCACTAGCTTCTGTGCCTTCACAAAGCGCTCTATGTGAATATTGTATGTCCATTTATTGTGTGTGTTGTCTGAAAGAAAAGAAAGATATTAAGGCGAGCAGTCAATTCAAGTGTTGTATCACTCCCTGCCCAAACAACATCATGGGTGGGGACACACTCGACTTGTGTGTCATGTGTTTGGGGCTCGATCATGCCCAGTCAGCTCTCGAGGGGGCCGGCTGCGAACATTGTGAGAGACTCCCAATGCGCACATTAAGATCACGCCGACCACTCTTCGAGGAGAGTGCTTTGGCTCGCGGTCCTCAGGGCTCGGGTCCCACTGTTGCCGAGGCTCAGCGAAGGCTCGTGTCCTGGGGATCGCAGATGGATCTAGTGGTGGGTTAGAGACGGGTGATCCCCTATCTCTGCCCTTACCCGCTGGGTCTCATGCCTCAGTTAGCGAGTTGTAAGCACGCTCTGCGGTTTCTTCCACTCGCACTGAGGCACAAACGCAGCAGCACTCCAGTTCCGAGGAACTGGATGTTGTTAGCGTTGATGATGATCTCCCCATGAGAAAAAAAAGAGAGAAAAAAAAACAAAACATCTTCGGTTTTGGTGGGTAGGGCATACTCGACAGCAGGTCAGGCAGCCACCTGTTTGTATACGGTGGTTGTCCTGCAAGCGTATCAAGCAGACCTGAAGCGGAGATTAATGATGAGTGTGGAAAAGTTTTGAAAAAAAAAAAAAAAAGTGAGCTAAATCAAAATGTCCCTCTGGGGCTGTCGGACGGGGCAGCCTCAGCCGAGTATGTCCTCCTCAAACCTACACCTAGCAAAAGAAAAAGAGCGTGGCCGCTCGGGTCCCCCCGCAGAGAGATTAGGGGTCCGGGCGACGCGCTCAGCCGAGACCTTCCCGAGGTAGGGCAGACCTGAGGGCTGTCATTATTTCTAGGAAGGCCTCGGCAAAGAAGTCCTGATGCCAGAAGCTCAGGACTTCCGATGGCAGTCCCCTCCGGGAAAGTAGCGGCGTGGGGATGTTCGCGCCCTCTCAGGAGGGCCCTTGGACGGTCAGTTCGGTTGCTCCCTGCCGGGTATCCGTACAGGACACCGGGTGGACCGCCCAGGGAAATCCAGAGGCCAGCCTCGAGAGGCTGGTTCCCTTAGTAGACTTTCTGGCAGCCTGCTCAATGGGTCCTGCTCAAAGGTAATAGAAACGATTTTGCACTCCAGAGCACTATCCACAAGGAGACTTTACTCTCTCAAATGGAGAGTTTTCGTCACCTGGTGTACAGGCCATGCTTTAAACCCAGTTTTCTGCCCAGTTGGCTCAGTACTTGAGTTTCTGCAGGAAAAATTCTCCGCAGGGTTATCCCATTCGACTCTGAAGGTGTACGTGGCGGCTATATCGGCCTACCACACGCCATGAGAGAATGCTTCAGTAGTGAGAAACCCGTGGGTCACTCGTTTCGTTCGTGGTACTATGAGGCTGAGGCCCTTGGGACTTGGGACTTGGCCACAGTGATAGAAGGCCTTATGTTAGCCCCGTTCGAGCCGATAGAAGAGGTATCAGGGGAAAAATTTCTTACATTAAAGACTGTGTTTCTTCTGGCATCTCGTCCCTAAAAAGAGTAGGATACTTATAGGCTCTATCAGTAGCACCTTGCCTTGAGTTTGCACCTGAATTGGTGAAGGCGCTCCTTTTCCCAAGGGAAGGGTATGTGCCTAAGGTCCCTACTAACATAGCGGGCCAGTGATGCTGCAGGCTTTCTGTCCTCCTCCATTTCTTGATCAAGACCAAGAGAAGCTAAATCTGCTCTGTCCGGTCAGGGCCCTAGACGGTTATGTCCACAGAGCTGCCCTGTGGCGCAAGTCAGAACAACTGTTCGTGTGGTTTAGGTCCCAGAGTAAGGGAAAACCGGCGTCAAAGCAGACACTGAGTAAGTGGGTAGTCGAGGCTATCTCACTTGCTTACGAGTCGGCCGGACAGCCTTCACCGCTAAGGGTCCGTGCCCGCTCGACTAGGAGTATGGCGGCCTCTGTGGCTCTCATATCAGGAGTTTCACTTCAAGAGGTGCGTGATGCGGCAGGGTGGTCCTCTCCGCACACTTTTGTGAGGTTCTACAATTTAGACGTGGCCTCTACCCCGGGGTCCCGGGTGTTCTTGGGTTGAGCAAATTCACATAGACAGACATTTGGGACTCTGGCGACGTGGGTATTGAGTTCCCCTAGCGTTTCGACGCAGCTCGAGTTCCCTCGATAAAGGGAACGTCTCAGGTTACATATGTAACCATGGTTCCCTGAGAGGAAACGAGACGCTGCGCCGCTATGACATACTCCCGGCATGCCTGTGATCGATTTGTTCGGCTTTTTCAGAAGCTAGTGACTGTTTGGTCCGGGCATGCTTTATAGCTTCCTGGTAGATGACGTCACCCGCCTATGACGTATCTCCTCGCTATTGGACTGATTTCACGAGTGCTTCATGACCCATCACGCAGAGGCTTTCCCCTAGCGTTTCGACGCAGCGTCTCGTTCCCTCTCAGGGAACCATGGTTACATACGTAACCTGAGACGTTTACTTTACACACGGCACACAGCCACCACTTTTAATAAAGTGATCAAAACTAGGCTAACGTTACACTACACATTCGTAAATTAACCGTTCTCTCATAACATTAAAAAGCCGCGATCGAAACAAAACATCACACAAATATATAAATGAACATTTTGATAAATAAACCTAAAAACAATACCTGCCTAGTGAGGAAAAGAACACTTTGTGCGTTTATATGCACGTTCTTAAGCCGATTGTGCCTAAAGGGGGTCGCACACCTGACTGAAGCTCAGCGCCATGTCTCAGGTATCTCACACCAGGCAGACGTGAACATTATATACGCCCGAGCTCAATTTTGAATCGACTTCTGACAGAAGAGCTGCACGATGAGGGTAGCACAGGGTGAAATCAGTATGTACATTCACGATTTGAGGGAAATATACATTTAATTGCCACTGACAGGCGTCGAATACCACCGTCGGTATATATGTGTTCAAAATTTAAAGGAGCGGCACATCCTTTGCGAAGCTCAGTGCCCTTGTAAAAGTGTATTTACATCCAATACACATTTGACAATAAAGAATTTTCAAGAGAATACATTATAATATACACATTTTAAATGAAAGATAAACATGTTTTCATCCATGTCTTAATTAAAAAATTTAAACTGGTGTGCTGTTAACTGACCTGCCTATAGCCTAGATTTTTATATAGCTACACTCTAAAAAATGCTGGGTTAAAAACAACCCAAGTTGGGTTGAAAATGCACCGACCCAACAATTGGGTTGTTTTAACCCAGTGGTTGAGTTGTTTTAACCCAGTGGTTGGGTTAAATGTTGCTTAGGACAACCCAATTGCTGAGTAAGAACAACTCAACCATTGGGTTAAAACAACCCAATTGTTAGGTCGGTGCATTTTTAACCCAACTTGGGTTGTTTTTAACCCAGCATTTTTTAGAGTGTAATCAGCCACCATGGATTCCAAAAGAAAACTGAAATGGCAGGAGGGAGAATCGATCGCTACTGCTTGCTGAATTACTCGAACAGCGTTTTTTATTTATTTATAAAACCCAACATTAACCAACGCTGAAAAAGATGATGCCTGCTCTCTCCAAACGATACCGTTTGATTAATTGCTTTTCATCAAACATTTCGAACACATTCTCCCTCTATTGAAAGATTTGCGCATCTCCTTCTCCTCAGTGCCATCTCAAGCCCCTACTGGCAACTCTACTGGTGATTCTTAGCTTTAAGAAATTTGATAACTTGCTTTTATACTTAAGTTTGGAAGTAGGAGTAAATTTCATGAATTCTCAGCACTTAAGACTAAAATAGCACTTTGAGAAGCTTGATAAATACGGGCCCTGATGTACAGCCAAAAAGGTATCACTGCTAAGCTCCTTTGGAATAATCTATATTGTAAAAAGCGCTATATGAATGAAAGTGACTTGACTTGGCTTTCAAGTAATTTTCTAAATAAATAAATAAATAATAATAATAATATTTGGGCCTTGGAAAATCTGTGTTTGATGTTGACCGTGGTTCGCTTGCCCCATATGAAACTCAATGCACTAGAAATTTGGGATATCACAGAGTTTTACTTGGAGTGTATGGAAGAAGCAGATTAATCAGGTATCAAGGATTTATAAACTTATAGCAGAATTTTAAAATCAATTCTAAATTTGACAGGCAGCCAGTACTCAAATTGAATAGGAGTTTCATACTGGGTTCCAGTGAGTAGTCTAGCAGCTGCAATTTACACTAGAAACCAGGGAAGACTAAGAAACATCATAATAAAGGGAATCATAATAATCTAGATAAGTTGTTACGAAATCATTCCACAGTTTGTAAGTAGCTCTGGAATAAAAAGGGTTTCACTTTAGAAATTTGGAGAAGATGAAAAAAAGCATGATTTTACAACACTGATCTGTTTATCAAATTTTAGGTTCTGATCAAACAGAACCAGTGATCTCTGATCTCTACTCACCGTGCATAGATCAAAACAAGACTATCAGGCTTTTGCAATTGCATGTCCAAAACTTTGGAACAGTCTACCTCTTCACATCAGTACACATCAGAGTAGCTCCCTCTATTTCGGTCTTCATATCAGCTCTAAATACATATATAATATTTGGCTTTCAATACTCCATGATCATAGGTTCGATTATTGTATTACTATTGTTGTGTGTGCTTTACTTTTAGTAGTTTTATTTGTCTATTTCATAGTTTTATTCTTTTCTCTACAGAATTTTGTTGTGTGTTTGTTTGTGTCCATGTGTGTGTGTGTGTCCGTGTGCATTCTGTATGTGTGTGCATACAAAAAGAGGGTGTGCTCTCCTTAGATCATGAAACATTATTTGGTAACACTTTATATTAGATGTCCTTAACTACTATGTACCCATACACAAAATAAATACAATGTTATTGTGTTCATATTGTTTTGCAAAACACTTTTGCTGCTATTGCAGCGGGATATGGGTAGGTGTGGTGGTATGGGTAGGTTTAAGTATGGGTAAAGGAGTAAGGGAAGTGTCAACCGTATAATTATAGATGCCATTACATAAATTAATTACAGCTGTAAATGCATGCAGGTATTTTTAAATTATTCATTTAAATGTTAGTAGATAGTTACCTAACATAAAGTGGGACCCATTATTTTGTGGGGTAAACAGAAATAATTTTGTAATTTTCATCCTATTGTTTGTTACATTTGTTGGCTTTGTCAGTGTCAAGTTTGAGTTCTTTTGCTGCTGTAGGCTGTAAGGACCTTTGAAATAACTGAAATAATTTGGGGAAGTGATAGAACTATAATGCAGTCAAGACCTGCGTTGACATACTTTAGCTGTGTGTTTACTGGAAAAAAAACTGCACACCATAGAACATTTGTACATTTGTAAATTATCAGAATAAATCATTAAACAGCCACATAGTATAACTCAGTGTAAGAAATAAACTGGACAACCTATAAATAGATTTGAGTCTTATGTTTGTGGATTTCCCAGCTGATGAAGTAACTTCACTTTTATGTGAATGCTGCATCATGACCTGCCTACCAGATACAGATATGGTGAAATAGCCACTTGCCTCTAGTACTTCTTGCCTTGTAGCACATTAAAGTAAAATCGCTGTCAGCCAGAGTCTACGAGCTGACAAGATGCCCCAGTGACATTTGAGCTCCAAAGAGCAAGTGTCTTGCAACTGAGTGGTCAAATATCAAATAATAGGTCAAGCAGGGAAGAGTAGCGTGGAAGCCCTTAGAAAGGCAAGCTCTAGCAATGAGCTTGACAGGCATGGGGGGTTTGGTTGAACGTGTGACTGAACAAAGTGGTTCTCTGTAGGGCATTGTCAAAAGTCTGTAGCTTATTGTCTTCAAAAAAGAAGACAATTGACATTGATTAATCTCCTTAACCCCTTGAACATGGAAACAGGAGGCCAGCCTCTCCCCAAGGAGAGGGACAACTCTAGTGATTCATGGCATAAGAAATGTATTTTTCATTAGATCTTGGGCAGGTTGCACCAGATGTGTGCAAGTTACAACCTAGCCTAGTTTTGACATAACGCGGCACTTAGTTAAAACTTATGCACTATTAAATACTTTTTCAACTTAGTTGAAGCTAAACAAAATATTTACTGAAGCCCCCGAAAAGGAGTAGAGAGGAGCGGGGCACAACCTAATGCTTTTTGACTCACTCAGTTTGTGTAACTCCACTTGTGGTTCAGAGTATTTATTTTTTCCCACATTAATTGCACATGTCTAGTACAATTATGTGGTTGTGTTTCATTAATACAGTGTATACTTTTTTTCTTGATTTAACCTGAAAGAATGGAAATGAAATATGACAACATGTGCCATAGGAGTACATTGTAACATGTGAGGGGCACAATGTAACATCAAGATATGATGGCTTAAAATTTTATCTGATCTAATCAAAAAAATATCAGAGACAAACGAAAATATTTTGCACAAACAGAAACTAGGTACAGAAACAACCTCAAGTAAGCACTCACGGACATGCAGGGAGTATGGCCTGGTGACGCAGCACCTCGTTCCCTATTCAGGCAACTAAGGATACATACATAACTGAGGCGTTCCCTTTCAAGGAAACTCATGCTGCGTCACTGCTGTGGGAACAACAATACCCAAATCCCCATGCGAAACAGACGCCCGTCCACCATTGGCTAATGAACGAGCACCTGTGCCCTAGGGGTGGAGTTGAGGTCAAGCTCATAGAACCACCCCGCTGCGTCACAGATTTCTTGCAGTAAAGCCCCTGATAACAAAGCTTTAGAAGCGAGTGGGCCCGTACAGCAAAAAGAGAAGGCTGACCAGCCACCTTATAAGCAAGTGAGATGGCCTCAACCACCCACATGTTCATTGTCTGCTTGGATGCAAAACAAACAAACAGCTGTTCACTTTTCCTCCACATGGCAGCTCTGTGGACATAAGCATCTAATGCCAAAGCTGGGCAGAGCAGATTGAGTGTTTCCTGGTCTGAGCCAAAATGGAAGGAGGACAAAAGGCCTACAGTATTACTCACCCTACAACATTAGTAGGGACCTTAGAAATGCAACCTGGCCTAGGTTATAAGAAAGCCCTAACCATACTGGGTGCAAATTCTAACCATGAGGGTGCCACAAAGAGAGCTTAAATGTCTCCAATTTGTTTTTAGAGATGAAACAGCAAGCAAAAATATAACTTTAAGAGTGAGAAACTTCTCAGGAACTTCTTCAGTTGGCTCAAATGGTGCCTAATCCTAATCCCGTGGAGAATCTTCGCTGCAGGAAGTCCAGCACTGCACCCACTGGGCAGTTAACTGGGTCCCACTGGTGATCCCCACACCATGAAGTAAAAAGTTTCCGCTTCAAGGCATACAGTTTCCTCGTCGTGGGAGCTCTAGACTGTAGAATGGTCTCCACAAGCTCATTTAAGAGACCTGAACTCATGAGTTGGGCCCCCTCAGAGGCCAAGCCTACAGTTTCCACAGCTCTGGGTGAGGGAGCAAGATAGCTTTTCCTGGCCTGAGAGAGTAGGTCCCTCCTGATCAAAATCTGCATGGGAGAGCCATTAAGGAGAGACACTAAGTCTGAGAACCAAATTCGGCCCGGCCAGAACGGTACTTAGTAACTAGTATTAGATGGGCCCTTTCCCAATGCACTCACTATAGAACTCAGCCAGAACTCCCCAGGCCTCAGCCCCTGTCTCAACAGGCTCTCTGCTTCCACATTTAAATATCCTGAGATATAAACTGCTCTGATTGAACTCAGTTTCCCTTGGGCCCACAGGAGGAGTTGACGAGCCAGTTTGTATAGCGGCCGCAGTCTCAACCTCCCCTGATGGTTGATGTAAGAGACCAATGATATGTTGTCTGTGTGGACTAACACATGATGGCCCCTGAGTTCTGACAGGAAGTGTCTAAGGGCTGGAAACACTGCCAACATCTCCAGACAATTTATTTGCCAAGAATGATGATGGTCCTGCCATGGCCTTGGGCCGAGTGACCACTCATGAGTTGCTCCCCAACCTGCGAGGGATGCATCCATTGTTAGAGTGATTCAATGACAAGGAGCTTCCAATACTGGGTCTTGAACCAAGAACCAATGCTGCTTCACCAAAACTGAAATCACTACATTTGGGAAACAAAGATGAAATTCTCAAGGTGAACGCATATTTTGAGGCTAAAGGTCTAATAACAAAAAATCAAGGAATCTTGGTGTGATTTTCAGACCTGAGTTTCAGTAGTCATGGCTGTCAGTTACATCTAAGATCAATTTTAAAGTACAATTACTTGTTTTTAAATCATTCAATGACCTGGGACCTCTATACAGTGTTTACTTTTTTTTCTTGATTTAACCTGAAAGAATTGTCACAGGTTCAGGGTGTGACACTGGCTCTTCCTGTTGTTTGTCCTGTCCTGTCATTTTCCTGCAGCTCGTGATTGGAGTAATTAGCTTGATCACGAGCTGATCTCCCAAAACTGTCACTTGTTCCCTCTACCCTTTATATACCCAGCTTTGTCTATCTCTTTTTGTCAGTGGATCACTTCTTGTCACATTGATGTTGGATGTCTGCACTAGGTTCTGTCTTGTGTCTTACCTGTGTTTTTTACTCTGCATTCAGGACCCTTAGACGAGGAGTTGCAGCAAGTGTTTTTACCTTGCTGGCTTGGTCTCGTGTCTTGCGGGGTTGTTCTGCCTCCTTTATTCTCGGTGGTCTTTCCAGCCAGCGTGTCAGCTGGGGTGTGCACTGACACAGCGGGAGCACCATACAGTTTTCTCAGACGGTTTCCAGTCTTTTTGTTGTCTTTTGTTTATTTTTTTTGGTGTCTCTGGTTGGCCTGAATATACTTGTTCTTTCACCCGTTATTTGAGTCCTCCCCTTCATCAACATCACGACAAGAATGGAAATGAAATGTGACAACATGCACCATAGGGGTACATTGTAACGTGAAGAGCACAATGTCACATTAAGATATGATGGCTTAAAATGTTATCTGATCTAATCAAAAAAATATCAGAGACAAATAAAATTATTTTGCATAAACAGTACTCAAGTAAGCACTCACGGACATGCAGGGAGTATGGCCAGGTGACGCAGCACCTCGTTCCCTATTCAGGCAACTAAGGTAACATACATAACCGAGGCGTTCCTTTCAAGGAAACTCGCGCTGCGTCACTTCTGTGGGAATGACAATACCCACGTCCCCATACGAACCAGATGCCCATCCACCATGGCTAATTGAACGAGCACCTGTGCCCCAGGGGTGGAGTTGAGGTCAAGCTCATAGAACCACCCCGCCGCGTCACAGATTTCTTGCAGTTAAGCCCCTGATAACAAAGCTTTAGAAGCCGCCATACTCCTGGTATAGTTGGCCCGTACAGCCAAAAGAGAAGGCTGACTGGCCACCTGATAAACAAGTGAGATGGCCTGCTCATTGTCTGCTTGGATGCAAAACAAACAAACAGCTGTTCACTTTTCCTCCACAGGGCAGCTCTGTGGACATTAGCATCTAATATTGCATCAGTCCTCAGGTCTTTACACTGGCTGTCAGTTACATGTAGGATCAATTTTAAAGTAAAATTACTTGTTTTTAAATCACTCAGTGACCTGGGACCTCAATACATTGCAGACATGTTGATTAAATACAGACCCAACAGATCATTCAGATCAGCAGGATCAAGTCAGCTAGAAATACCAAGAGTTCCCTCAAAGCAAGGAAAATCTGCTTTTAGCTATTATGCCAGCTGTCGTTGGAACCAGCTTCCTGAACAGAACAGATGTGCTCCAACAGTAACAACATTCAAATCCAGACTCAAAACACATCTTTTTAGCTGTGCATTTACTGAATGAGCACTGTGCCACTGTACGTCTGACTGATTGCACACAAACACTGAATCAACGTTGAATCAGTATCCATGTTTCCTTTACCCTTCAAATTGCGCAAATTAAAATTGCGAATTGAAAATACGCAATTTCTTTAAGACAGTGGAAACAACTTGTAATACTCTGTAATTTTTAGCTATACAGATAAGTTCAAGACATAATTATAAACTATAAACTGTCTACTTTTATTTGTTGACTCTGGGAACACATTTTTTTGCATGCACGATATTTTAATTTCAAAAAATTATTTTGTTCATTAAAGCTACACTGTGTGATATTCTGTTTCTGTTCCTCTCAATTTCCGATTTCGTTTTAACTCCTATGGTGGCCGATTTAGTCCAAGATTAACACAGCTTCCAGTTCGACTTCGTTCATGACTGCCATCCAGTAATAAAATGCGTAACGAAGCTTGAATTTACGGGTATGTCCCTCTTTGGCTAATGTACTTTCAAGATGGAGGGGCAACATGGCGACCAGCATTCAAATCCCTCACCCGTATGTATTTTCAATTGCATATTATAAACTTATGAGAATATTTTATTACTTGAAAGAAGTAAATATACATTAATGAGCACATTTATTTTTAAACAATTTTTTTATTAAGTGTTTTTAGCTAAGAATAAACTAAAAAAGTTACACAGTGTAGCCTTAAATGCCAATCTTTTCAAAAGCATTTCTAAATTCAGTTCATATTTCCAACAAACGAAATTAGCCAAAATAACAAAAGTGGTAAAAAAAACAAAAACAAAAAAACATTTGAGTTACACATTGACACTCTCTTCTCTATATGCATCGCCCTGCATAAAAGTCGATCATTCTTTACAGATGACAGTTTATTTAGAGAGAAGACGAGACAGAGTTGTTTATTAAACTCTTAAAAGACAATACAATTACAGCAATTCTGGATTCTAAACACAGAAATGCCACATTATCATGAAGACCTTTTTAGCAGATCTGACACACACACACCTCATATCCGTGCTGCTTAAGTAACCCTAAAGGGGCTCTCCTTGCCATAATGCTTGGATAAGACACATCTCCTACCAATAAAAAGAATGGCTAGTGCGGTGGATGGTATATACTAACCTACTAAGTGCCATCATTTTGGAATGACCGAGAGGAAAATAATATGTTTTATTCGCACAAAACGCTATGGCTATGGAAACGCTGTCATTTTGCCAATAGTTTTTTATTGACATTTAAAAACTATCGCAAAAGTTTTTTCGCAAATCTGTAATGGAAACGCAGCTAGTGTTAATGCATCGAATGAAATATCATTGAATCAATGTTGAGATTTAACATTGACTTTTTCATCAGGTTTGCATGATCCTCAGCCACTCGCGACAGCAGGTTTGCGAACACATGGACTTCTTGACCATCTTGCCACAGGGACCATCTTGCCTGTCTGGGCCTTCGGGTCAACTGGGAAAAGAGCAAACTCTGCCCAGTGCAGAGGATCTCTTTTCTCGGTATGGAGATCGACTCGGTCGCCATGTCTGCACAGCTTACGAGCGAGCGTGGGTAGTCTCTGCTGGCCTGCCTTCGCCAGATCGAACGCAGGAACGTGGTCCTATTGAAACTTTTTCAGAGGCTCCTGGGGCAAATGGCATCCGCAGCCACAGTAACGCCACTCAGGTTGCTTTATATGAGGCTGCTTCAGCACTGGCTTCGTGACCGAGTCCCGAGGTGGGCATGGCAACACGGCGCGTTCCGGGCCCAAGTGACCTCGGCCTGCCGCCAAACCTTCACCTCGTGGAGGAAACTCCAGTTTCTACGGGTGGGAATTCCCTTAGAACGAGTTTCCAGGCATGTTGTGGTATTCACGGATGCCTCTGCCACGGGCTGGGGTGCCATGTGCAATGGTCATGCTGCCGCTGGGGCCTGGAAAGAGCCCCAGCGTGTGTGGCATATACATCTTGCCCTGCACCGCTTCCGAGCCCTGCTCAAGGACAGGCACGTACTGGTCCGGTCAGACAACACGGCGACAGTAGCATATATCAACCGCCAAGGTGGTCTATGCTCCCGCATGTCGCAACTTGCCCGCCGCCTCTTGTTATGGAGTCAGAAGCATCTGAAGTCGCTTCGTGCCATTTCTGTCCCCAGGGAACTGAACCGTGCGAGCTGTCACCGTTTCATCCTCTGCCGGGGGAATGGCGGCTCCATCCCCAGGCGGTTCAGCTGATATGCGACCAGTTCGAAACGCAGATAGATCTGATTTCCTCCCACGACTCCTCCCATTGCCGCTGGTACTATTCCCTGACCGAGGGGACCCTCGGCACGGATGCACTAGCGCACAGCTGACTGCGGGGCCTACACAAATTTGCTTTTCCCCCAGTGAGCCTTGTCGCACAGCTCCTGTGCAAGATCAGAGAGGACAAGGAGCAGGTCCTCATGGTCGCCCCGTACTGGCCCAGCCACTCCCTTCAGGGACCAGGTGGTGAACCTACAAGCGCTGCCCTTGGAGGAGGCAGACCCAGCCTCGGCACTGGTCTGTCCAGTACGCGGCCTTTGTGCTTACGTAGACAGGACACGGTGCTTCAGGACCTCAGACCAGCTCTTTGTCTGTTACGGAGGGAAGCAGAAAGGAAAGGCTCTCTCCAAGCAGAGGCTGTCCCACTGTATAGTGGACACCATTGTCCTGGCTTACCAGGTTCAGGGCTTGCCATGCCCCCTTGGGGTCAAAGCACACTCCACTAGGTGCGTAGCTGCCTCTTGGGCGTTAGCGCCCTGCTGACAGACATTTGTAGAGCTGCAGGCTGGGCTGCAGGCCAGGTTTTATAATCTGCGATTGGGGCCTGTGTCCTCTTGTATACTCGCCCCAGATGGCCAGTGACTAAGCATATGCTGGTGTCTTCGCTTGCTGTGCCATTCCCCTCTTAAATGGACCAGATACGTGCACTTATATTCGCTTAGGTGAGCCTCTCTGAAGGCCCTGAGTTCCTCCAGCACTGTTGATGCCGGCACCAGAGTGCATGCCCGAATGGTCCCAGCCCTCGTGTCAGGCTAGGTGCCCCGTGTGCATGGTTCCCCTGCAGGCCAACCGTCACATGTATTCTCCACGGTAAGTCTCCTTAAGTGTGTGTTCCCTTGGCAAGACTCATTTGCCACCCCTGGGGTTGAAAAACTTGAAAAACCTGCAGCTGGATACTCCAGGTTCCTCCGTATGCAACCCATACGTGGGTCATACATGTATTCATAAGTCCTTCCTACGGGTAGGAATCACGCTGTGATTGCATTTCTCCAAGTGGGATATGCCTCCCAGTGTACCTTGGTAGCTGAGCCGGCCCCTCGTCGTCTTAAACTCTGAGGCAGGGTGCTCAGGTCAGCCCAGGATGCTGGAAGACAGTGCTGTGGCATGATTAGACTGGACCCCCATTTAGTCAGCACTGACATAACAGGTAGTGTACTGACTGAAAGGGAATGTCTCGGTTACATATGTAACCCTCGTTCCCTGAAGGAAGGGAACAGAGGCGTTACGTCCCCATGCCACATCTGCTGTGCCCTTGGTATGGCCGGGGTGGTAGGCAACACCGTTTATACCCACGCAGTGGGGCGGGGTTGCATTAGGCAAATTCTGCAGACCCATGACATTTTCATGTCATTGGATTGTTTTGATTGAGATTGAAGGCAGCTGGCTTTCTAAGCGAACCCCCCATTTCGTCAGTACTGACATAATGTCTCCGTTCCCTTCCTTCAGGGAAAGAGGGTACGTAACCGATGCGTTTTTTCAACTAAAATTAAATCACTTATTTTTACAGTGAATCAATGTTGAATCAATGTTAATGCATCAATCAAAATATCATGGAATCAATATTGAAATATAAAATAGATTTTTCATCAGGTTTGCACCGTGAAATAATGTTATTTCAATGATGAAAAATAGATCAATATTGCTTTATACAGTAGAGGCCTGTCGCATGAAGCTAGTTGAACAAACTAAATTAGATTTGTAGATTAAAAAAATAAAATACATTTAAAAAATAGGTTTAGAGTTGACAAATCCAGATAAATCCAACCTGGTTTAGATCAAGTTCAACAGTTTCTCAAAGCTTGGTATAAACTTTCTCTGTCAACTCAGGTTTAATCCAGAGTTAGCAATTAAAGGTGCACTATGTAGTATTTTTGCAGTAAAATATCCAAAAACCACTAGGCCAGTGTTATATATTTTGTTCAGTTGAGTATTTTACTATTTTAACTAAGGACTGGGACGTTTCAGTATAGCTTTTGAGGGAGTCGCCTGTAAATCGCGTCATATCTGCGTTACCCTCGGTTTTATTCTGCACAAGCGATTTTCTCTTCACAGTGTGAACATGTTACAGCAGCGCCGAGTGAACGCATAACATAATTTTAAACACACTTAAATGTATCTAATATGATACAGAGCTGCTTTACCTTATAATCATGACCGGAAATCGCAAGCCGTGTGTATAACAATCGCTCCAGCGGCCATGCTCAGCTTCACAACACTCTGTCCTGCTCTGCTTTACACTACAGTAACGTTAATAACTGGCTCAATGAACATGATTTCTGCCCGAGTCCTATTTTCCACCGGCTGTGAGGTGAAGACCACATGTCCCAAGATACTGCGCTCACACTTGGCGTCATCAAACTACGCCTTTTTTTAGAATAGGCACCCTCCAGTGGACGGAAAGTTGCATATCGCACCTTTAACTCTGAAGCACGTGAACCTGAAAGTGTGACACGTGTGGCAAACAGCCAATCACAGTGTCCGTTTGATTCACTTCTCGTAAGAGAGAGGGCACAATTCACTTCTCTCCTTAAGATTGAGAGATCTTTTTGAAAATTATCATGAAATTAAATGCGTTTACTAGGCAGGAATAAACACTGCTGCTGTAGTGACAGTTTGAGAATGCATCTTAAAGAATATCGGACTATATCAATGCATGACGTGAATCAAAAAAATATGTCTAATAATTGTAGGTTCAGAAAGAGCTCAAATGAATACTCTGGTGCTCTTCGTTTAGGGGTTACATTGGTTGTCTTCCCAGTCATAAGGGACCGGACACCTAAAAATTTAACTTCCTCCACCCCAGGAAAACCAATTTAATTTATTTTTCTTCAATAATATTTTTTCTTTTTAATTTTGTATTTTGAGATGATTTCATGGTATTTTTTTAATATTTATGCAATAATTATTGTCTATTTTTGCCATTTAAAATTATAAACATTTATTTTATAATTTTATTTAAAAAAAAAAAAAAATGGGACCATGGGAATCCACTAGAGGTCTCTATGGATCGAGGGGCTTGTGAATTCCCAAGTTCACTTTTCAAAACTTTCAATAATTTTTTTTAGCTGGATTTGAATATATATTTAAAAAATATCAAATACTATTTTTATATGTATATATTTTTTTTTAGAAATTTAGAATTTTTTTTTCTGTGAATTTGTGTTTTTGCAGATTTCCCATTCATCTCCTATGGTGGTCATTTTTGACCGGAGAGGCAAGTGGGAGTATTTTTTTTACAACCACTTAGCATGCTCGAATCATGCCCTCATATTTTTGTGTGTTTACATACCTAATGTTAAAAAAGTCACCAAGTTTCATATCATTCTGTCGATGATGTGATTTTTAATCATTCAAAATGTGGTTCATAGGTTCAGTTTTCATGGTTGTGTGTGCGTGTGTACAAGTGTGCGTGTGTGTTTATGTTTTTTAAGGACCACTTAGCATGCCCGAATCATGCCCTCATTTTTTTGTGTGTGTTTACATGCCAGAAAAGTCACCAAGTTTTATAATTTTCAGATGAAGCTGTAATTTTTAAAAATTCAAAATGCGGTTCATAAGTTACATTTTTCATAGGTGTGTGTGTGTGTGTATAAGTGTGCGTGTGTGTGAGTGGATGTGTCAGTATCACACTCTTGATGTTTTAGAGTGTCACCCTTTACTTTTTGTACTTTTTTTTCAGCATTGTGGCCGATTTGTAGCTTGTACACACAAATATTCAGAGAATTTTTGTGTTTTTCCCGATTTCCTATTCATTTCCTTTGGTCCGAATTTGTGACCAAAGACAATGAATGTTACTTATTTTTTTACGACCAAATAGCATGCTCAAATCATGACCCCAATTTTTCTGTGTGTTTACATACCTAATGTTAAAAAAGTCACCACGTTTCATATCAGTCCGATGAAGCTGGGTTTTTTTTTTAATTTTAAAACAGAATTTTTTCCAGTCAGAAATGACCGAAGAGCACCAGAAATTATGAATGCATGTATTATATTTACTATTTGGCTACATTTCAATCAATATAGTATTTATATGAACATATTATATATATTCAAAGTGATTATAATTTATATAATATAAATAAAATAAATAATTAGCACCAAAAGATTTGAGAGAATTTAAAGAATTAGCACCACAATTTTCTTTATAAAGTTTTCGGTAACGCTTTAGATTATGGCCCGGAAAGTACTGTATAATTAAAGTGAATTTACAGCATAACTTTCTGTAATTATAGTGTAACTATAAAGTAAGTATATGGGAACAATATGTAATATTGGGGGAATAAAGGGGTAACTATCAGGAAAATTTATAAATTATTTATACTGTAAGTATTTTTTAATTAAGGGGTAATTATACTGTAAGTATTTTTTAATTAAGGGGTAAATATACTGTAAGTATTTTTAATTAATGGGTAATTATACTGTAAGTATTTTTTAATTAAGGTGTAATTATACTGTAAGTATTTTTTTAATTAAGGGGTAATTATACTGTATTCTTTAATTAAGGGTTAATTATACTGTAAGTATTCTTTAATTAAGGGGTAATTATACTGTAAGTATTTTTTTATTAATTGGTAATTATACTGTAAGTATTTTTTAATTAATGGGTAATTATACTGTAAGTATTTTTAAATTAAGGGGTAATTATACTGTAAGTATTCTTTAATTAAGGGGTAATTATACTGTAAGTATTTTTTAATTAATTGGTAATTATACTGTAAGTATTTTTTAATTAATGGGTAATTATACTGTAAGTATTTTTTAATTAAGGGGTAATTATCCGTGTAGTTACGGGGTAAGTATGAATGTGCGGGCTGTAAATTAAAGTGGCCCTTGTTCTCCTCTTGTTTCGTGTAGTTATGGGGTAAGTATGGATGTGCGGGCTGTAAATTAAAGTGGCTCTTGTTCTCCTCTTGTTTCGTGTAGTTATGGGGTAAGTATGGATGTGCGGGCTATAAATTAAAGTGGCTCTTGTTCTCCTCTTGTTTCGTGTAGTTATGGGGTAAGTATGGATGTGCGGGCTTTAAATTAAAGTGGCTCTTGTTCTCCTCTTGTTTCATGCAATTACAGGGTAAGTACAATAAAAACACATACTAAATCTGAAATCCCTCAGAAACCTTTATTTAAAAAATGAAAAATAAAAACTTACAAAAACAAAACAAAACAAAAACAGATTTAGAGCACATTCATTTCTCTTGCTTGTCTTCATGCTCCTCTTGTTCCTCTTCTTTTTCTTCCTTGCCACAGATGAATCTTAAGAAGGATCCCACGTGTCTAGCTAGTATTCTGTAACTGTTACACTGAAAATACAGTGCGTGCAGAAATATCCTCACCGTTTACTCGTCTTTTACCCTCATGTAATCCGAGATGTATACGACTTTATTTCCTCAGATGAACACAGATAAATAAATAATTTGGGTTTCTTAGAGTTAAGGAATCAAACAGCACATACAGCAATAACTACAGTAATCCATACGATCCCAATGGATGAATCAATGTCTTCTGAAGTTAAACAATAAGTGTTTGTAAGAAAAATAACAATATATCGCATCCGACCAGCAGTTATCTGCGTGTGCATGCAAGGGTTGATTTCACGCTTGACGTGCGTGCGCCGAAAACTCTGGTCATGTGGATGTCTGATGCTGTCGTTTTTTAATATATAATATATGATAATAGCAATTAGAAACAAACAAGAATAAAATAAAAGAGATGTCTGTTTTCGCGTGTGTTTCAGATGAAACGTGCATGAGAACATCATGAAAGCTTGCCTGTTACCAGCCCGTGCATGAGACGCTTCAAGCTTTCATGACGTTCTCATGCACGCTTCATCTGAAACACTCGCGAGAATGGACATCTCTTGTATTTTATTCTTGTTTGTTTCATCTGCACTTTGATCTGATTGGTGGTTGTCTTGAAGGTGCATTACTGCCACCTACTGGATTGGATTGTGGCGCATTCGATAGGTAGGGACAAATAATCTAAATTCTTTATTAACCCTGAATTCTTTAGATAAATAATAAAATGAATGTAAATTCTACATGATTTAAATAATAATAATAGCCTACATTTTTTTTTTATTTAGAAACATTTTTATTTTGTCACGTTATTCTTTTTCTTATGCATATGTTATCACTATTTTAATTAATTTCTATTTAAAGCACTTTAAATTGCCATTGTGTATGAAATGTGCTATATAAATAAACCTGCCTTCCCTTGCCTAATGCGAAAAGGATTTCCCCTCGGGGAAAACCCCTTGTAGGCTAGTGACAAATGGTCAAAAAGTGCTTTAGTTTTTGAGATACCCCTACCGGAGGTAGAACCAAACCCAACAATGTTTTTCCTCCTCTCTAAGGTCTCCCATTTATGAAATGGATTCTTGGCTAAAAATATTTTACTGCTAAGATTGTTAAATTAACAGATATTGTTATACACCCCAAAACCAAAAAGGGACTAAAATATAGCCTGTCCGTTTGGGAGTTAAGGCATATAAACTAATGCAGATCAATCACACAAGCTCTGAGAGCTTTGAAACTTGACATGTTTGTAGTCAGGAAGTTGATTTAACTGCTAGAAAAGACTGAATGTGAATATATTGATGTATGGAATAAATAGAGACATATAAACACATACCTAAAATAACCGGACATGCACAAATTGAATATCTATACAGAATGTTTTCATTTACTTTATGGTTGCTTAGCCAGGGATTGTCAAATAAACACATATGATGGCTTGTTGGAAAGGTGAGGTTGTGCTGAATCCAGCAATACCAAATATGAAAATATAGCATGATCAAATCAGGGTATTCTGTTACTCAATGTATGAGGTGTCTAAAATGAATGGAAATGGAACACTAGCATAATTTAGTAGGCCTACAAAGCCCATTATCAGTGGTGAGAAGAATGTTGAGAAATTCAAATATGAGATGCATCTAATAATGAAACATTTCATATGGCACCTTGTACTATATGGAAACAAAGACTGAAATCGAAAGATAACACGTTACCATAGCACAAACAGGAGACTCGGAGTCAGGATAGCAGTTTGACTTTAATGAGCCTTTTAATAGAACTATAACTTAACATCACACAATACAAATTAAATTACTGTCTTAAATCAAACAAATGGCAATCTAACTAAACAAACACTCCACGGGGGAATGAGCCCTGTCTTCTCAGGCAGTTTTTTTTCTAGTAGCAACCATTTGGAACATGAACTGCTTTTGGTAGCCATTCTTAGGTCAGCCCCTCATTATGTTACAACTGCAACACACCACTGTCACTCATCCACATTGTCATCAGTGACAACGTTGGTCATATTTGGAGAGTCTGGGAAAGGGCAAGAGCAAAACTCTGTGCAGGTCAAGCCCACTGAAAGACACTGGCATTTGGTGGCATCATTGCAGTTTCCATTTTTACAGTAGAGGTGGGTGATGTTTCTAACTTCTTTAGGTGCTGGTGCCTTCTGTAACATCACAGGTTCAATACACCCATCTTCTCTGAGCCTCCATCCTCTTCCAACTGGGTTCCAGAGAAGAGGTTTGGCCAGGTGGCTGTGGCGCCACACTGCTGTTTGATACAAAGCTCTCAGCACATGTTGCTGGAAGGCATCTTCTGTTGGGGGTAGATTTGCTGCTGACAAATCTGTGGTAGATGCTAGTGTGTACCTCAGCTCATCCAGGTTGGTGCAAGGATGCCTATCCACCTTTTTCTTTTGGCCATACAGGAGGAGGGCATACCTTCTTGCCACAGGCAAAGCCTCTTCCAGGCTACCAGAGAGTCCAAATTTGGTCATTTCCTGTAACTCACAAAGATGGGTTTTCAGTCTTGTGAGGGCAGTGGCCTTCCCAATTCTGTACAAACTGCTTGTGGTGTCACAACCCGTGAGGGCGTGGCATGCAGGTAAACACTCACAAAGCACTGCTCCAAGCTTCTGAGCGATCGAACAGATAGGGACAAATCTTTCCTTAAGGCCATGTCCCGAGTGCATAAACACTACTGAGGATCCAAACATCCCTTTGCTTGAATAGTACAGAAGCAAAACGAGTACATCTGTATCATCACATTTGACAATTAGACGAGAATGTGACTGTGCAAGGTGTATTGCATGTAACACCAGCCTCGTGTCAGCCTCCTCTTGGTCACTGTAAAGGTCTTTCAAGCAGTCAATGCCTGACTTGCTAACACTCTTAACCTCCTGACCATTTTCAAAGCCACCTGCCAAGATGACAGTGTTCCCTGAAGGAATTCTCATTGGCCCAGTACTGGTGATGTGGGTGCTGACAAAGCTACATAGAGCAGCCTTGTTTCCACTGATCCTGAGGTATTTTCTGTAGTTTGGAACACTTGTTTGTCCTGTGATGATGTGTGTTTGTCTGCTGGTGTGAATTGTGCCTCTTCTTTGTCTTTCAAGATCTTTGACGGAGTGTTGGTGGTCATATCTATCAAACACTATAACGACACAGCTGTTACCTTCCTTTCCCATTAAAGTTGCAATCTTTTTCCAGACACACTCTCCCAGGTCATTGAACGTTTGAAAGACTGAATCATTGAGACTCTGTAGAAGAGCCATGCCATCAATGATATATGCTGATGGTTCTTTAACATTTGGCAGATTTTAACTTTCTCAGATGCAACCTGACCACTTGCAATGTTGATCAGTTCCTCAGGAATGTTATCAAGATCAAAGGGATTCTGCCTCTGCTCCTTAGCTTCCATTATCTTCTGTATGTCTCTTTCGTCTCTGTCCATTCTGGATGCTCCATGCTCCTTGTGTGCTTTCGAGCTCTGATCATCAGTGTCGCAAAGCTCTTTCATGGCATCCACATATGCTGTGGTCACATGTCTTGTCATCAACCATCTTGTGAGAGCTCCTTTTCGTAATGTGAACCCAACAACTCCCAACAACTCCACCTTGACTCTTGCCTTCTCAATTAATGGTTTGCTCTAGTGCCTGATCAGTAGCCACACAGTTGAAGCTTCGATGCTCAGACCGGCGAACAACAAAACCGCCTTGCTGCATGAATGTGTATGCTTCTGGTTGTTCATGTTCAAGTGCTTTCATTTCTGCAACATAGACTGGCATGTACTTGCCATAATTGGTCCTGCCAGCAGCTCTGAACCAAGGTATCACTTCACACATGCAATTCAGGTGAAGTTGAAAGTCAGCTTCACGCTCTGAGCGAAGAACCCTTAGCAATAGATCATTGTATAATAGCTGTTGTTAAAGAGACACAGCAGCTGCCAAATGTTAAAGAACCATCAGCATATATCATTGATGGCATGGCTCTTCTACAGAGTCTCAATGATTCAGTCTTTCAAACGTTCAATGACCTGGGTGAGTGTGTCTGGAAAAAGATTGCAACTTTAATGGGAAAGGAAGGTAACAGCTGTGTCGTTATAGTGTTAGATAGATATGACCACCAACACTCCGTCAAAGATCTTGAAAGACAAAGAAGAGGCACAATTCACACCAGCAGACAAACACACATCATCACAGGACAAACAAGTGTTCCAAACTACAGAAAATACCTCAGGATCAGTGGAAACAAGGCTGCTCTATGTAGCTTTGTCAGCACCCACATCACCAGTACTGGGCCAATGAGAATTCCTTCAGGGAACACTGTCATCTTGGCAGGTGGCTTTGAAAATGGTCAGGAGGTTAAGAGTGTTAGCAAGTCAGGCATTGACTGCTTGAAAGACCTTTACAGTGACCAAGAGGAGGCTGACACGAGGCTGGTGTTACATGCAATACACCTTGCACAGTCACATTCTTGTCTAATTGTCAAATGTGATGATACAGATGTACTCGTTTTGCTTCTGTACTATTCAAGCAAAGGGATGTTTGGATCCTCAGTAGTGTTTATGCACTCGGGACATGGCCTTAAGGAAAGATTTGTCCCTATCTGTTCGATCGCTCAGAAGCTTGGAGCAGTGCTTTGTGAGTGTTTACCTGCATGCCACGCCCTCATGGGTTGTGACACCACAAGCAGTTTGTACAGAATTGGGAAGGCCACTGCCCTCACAAAACTGAAAACCCATCTTTGTGAGTTACAGGAAATGACCAAATTTGGACTCTCTGGTAGCCTGGAAGAGGCTTTGCCTGTGGCAAGAAGGTATGCCCTCCTCCTGTATGGCCAAAAGAAAAAGGTGGATAGGCATCCTTGCACCAACCTGGATGAGCTGAGGTACACACTAGCATCTACCACAGATTTGTCAGCAGCAAATCTACCCCCAACAGAAGATGCCTTCCAGCAACATGTGCTGAGAGCTTTGTATCAAACAGCAGTGTGGCGCCACAGCCACCTGGCCAAACCTCTTCTCTGGAACCCAGTTGGAAGAGGATGGAGGCTCAGAGAAGATGGGTGTATTGAACCTGTGATGTTACAGAAGGCACCAGCACCTAAAGAAGTTAGAAACATCACCCACCTCTACTGTAAAGATGAAAACTGCAATGATGCCACCAAATGCCAGTGTCTTTCAGTGGGCTTGACCTGCACAGGGTTTTGCTCTTGCCCTTTCCCAGACTCTCCAAATATGACCAACTTTGTCACTGATGACAATGTGGATGAGTGACAGTGGTGTGTTGCAGTTGTAACATAATGAGGGGCTGACCTAAGAATGGCTACCAAAAGCAGTTCATGTTCCAAATGGTTGCTACTAGAAAAAAAAACAGCCTGAGAAGACAGGGCTCATTCCCCCGTGGAGTGTTTGTTTAGTTAGATTGCCATTTGTTTGATTTAAGACAGTAATTTAATTTGTATTGTGTGATGTTAAGTTATAGTTCTATTAAAAGGCTCATTAAAGTCAAACTGCTATCCTGACTCCGAGTCTCCTGTTTGTGCTATGGTAACGTGTTATCTTTCGATTTCAGTCTTTGTTTCCATATAGTACAAGGTGCCATATGAAATGTTTCATTATTAGATGTATCTCATATTTGAATTCCTCAACATTCTTCTCACCACTGATAATGGGCTTTGTAGGCCTACTAAATTATGCTAGTGTTCCATTTCCATTCATTTTAGACACCTCATACATTGAGTAACAGAATACCCTGATTTGATCATGCTATATTTTCATATTTGGTATTGCTGGATTCAGCACAACCTCACCTTTCCAACAAGCCATCATATGTGTTTATATGACAATCCCTGGCTAAGCAACCATAAAGTAAATGAAAACATTCTGTATAGATATTCAATTTGTGCATGTCCGGTTATTTTAGGTATGTGTTTATATGTCTCTATTTATTCCATACATCAATATATTCACATCCAGTCTTTTCTAGCAGTTAACTCAACTTCCTGACTACAAACATGTCAAGTTTCAAAGCTCTCAGAGCTTGTGTGATTGATCTGCATTAGTTTATATGCCTTAACTCCCAAACGGACAGGCTATATTTTAGTCCCTTTTTGGTTTTGGGGTGTATAACAATATCTGTTAATTTAACAATCTTAGCAGTAAAATATTTTTAGCCAAGAATCCATTTCATAAATGGGAGACCTTAGAGAGGAGGAAAAACATTGTTGGGTTTGGTTCTACCTCCGGTAGGGGTATCTCAAAAATTTGGGGGCATTGTCACTAGCCTATTGTTCTTGAGCCACTACTACAACAGTCTCATGTACAACAGGTCGCAAGGAATCACATTGGAGGCTGCTGCCATCAGACCCAACCGTCTCTGATAATGTTTGACAGGGGGTTGTTGATCTAGTTTCACCCCTTTGACTGCTGAGAGAATCTAACCCACATGAGGCTCTGATAGATGAGCCCACATGGTGGTCAAATCCCAAATGACTCCAAGATAAGTAGTTCTCTGAGCTGGCAATAGAACACTCTTCTTGGAATTCAATCTCAGCCCCTTTCTCATATGAGAAAGAACAACATCTCGATGTTAAACTGCCATCTGCGCAGACTGCGCTAAAATCAACCAATTGTCAACGTAGTTGACATGGCAGTTTCTTCAGTGCATTTAGGGATGTGGTTGTGGACTGGAAATGTATTATTTAAATATTATTTTGTTATTTTAATATTATTTAATTCATAAATGGATGTATAATGTGTTTGTGAAGTTTAAGTGCATGAGAGAGTTATGTATATACTGCATGAACATACATTGGTATCATATGGCAGACACAGGGGACACCGTTTAAAATCAATAATTTTGCCCATACAGGAATGCATACATGTAACACGTGGTGTTAGTGACGTATCATCGACTGAAGGAAATGTTCTTTATATGGGAAGTGGATTGTGAAACACATGTGTACGCATGAAGTATACATTCTATTTTAACCATAGGATGCAAGTTTTGCTACCTTGTAAGCAATTGCAAATCCTTTTGTCAGTGGTATATAATGCTCACTGTAAATGCACTGCCCCAGAGAAACAGAGAAACATACAGCTGGCATGACGACAACAAGTTTCTCTCCTATGCCTGATACATATGACAATAAAAGAGCTTTTTGACATGGCAACTGGTATCCGGTCCTGTGATTTCATCATAACGGGGACAAAGCTGTAAATTACAGATCAACATGGTCCTGGTCAAGTCAGTGAATTCCTAAATTCCAAACTGAATGTCAGAATGGGAAATAATCAATTTTTCAATTTCAGAAGCAATTTTGAGCATGGCATGGTTGTTGGTGCCAGATGGGCCGGTCTGAGTATTTCACAATCTGCTCAGTTACCTGGATTCAGTAACACACAACCATTTCTAGGGTTTACAAAGAATGGTGTGAAAAGGGAAAAAATTCCAGTATGGGACAGTCGTGTGGGTGAAAATGCTTTGTTGATGCTAGAGGTCAGAGGAGAATGGACCGACGGATTCAAGCTGATAGAAGAGCAACTTTGACTGAAATAACCACTCGTTACAACCGAGGTAAGCAGCAAAGCATTTGTGAATCCACAAAATGCACACCCTTGAGGCGGATGGGCTTCAACAATAGAAGGAGACCCCACCGGGTACCACTCATCTCCACTGCAAATAGAAAAATAAATATAGGCAATAGGCAATAGGCAATAAAAAAATAACGCTGTTAATCTGTTATCAAAGTTGGGTTGGGAGCTGGGGCTATACCAGCGTTTCCCAACCAGGGTGCCGTTTGATGTAAGCAGGGGTGCTGTGTAAATGGTGCACACTTCACTCTGTTTAATTTCAAACAAAAGATAAGTACATCATTCACTGCTCTTGATTGAATAGCTTGTGTAAGTTTAATAAGGATTAATCTTTAATTTAAACAGTGAAATATGAAGTTATTTTACATTTGATTACTTTATTCAATTTTCTACCAAAAAACTAATGTTAGACCTACCTGAAAAACCTCAAAAGCATTGTTTATTTTATTAGCATCTTTTCTCAATAGTTTTTATTTGTTACTATTTTCTTTATTTTTATTTGACAGTAGTCCTTTTTTCCCTGAATATAGCAAATACCGAACCGTACTAAAACCGTGATACAAACTGAACCGTAAGCAATCTGTATCGTTACACCCCTAGTGTAACGTATGTGAGGGGGTTCCACAAAATTTGAGAAGTCTTGCTGAGGAGTCATGAGCGAGGATATAAAGGTGGATCCTTTGCGGAAGTGTTTTATTGACTAAACGTGACACAAGCATTAATTCTCCTCCCCCTTCATATCGTGCCACAGTTTATTCAATATTATTATTATGTTTACATGTACAAGACACAAATGTTTGTCAAATAACAACAACTGACAGTTGCAGAATTATATCAAAGCACAAAAAAAATGAAAGAAACAAATATAAACTAAACAATTAATAATTTGTTGTTAATTATTAATAGTTAATAACTGATAATATTAATTAAAATATGTACAAATGTGGTATTTTGTGGAGGCTGAAGCTCACAATATAAATATTTATCTCTAATGTTCAAGAATCCTGACTAAATCCAGTGGTGCAGAGACATCATTAACTGACGCCGCTTTAAAGTGACGTTAAAGGGAGCGAGGATATATCATTTCACTTGATTCAATTCCTCGGTCCTCGTGTCTTTTCCTCACGTCCTTCCCTCGTATCCTGAAAGGGCGGAGCTAAGGAGCGAGGAAAGGAAGCTAGGAAAGGAAATGAGGATGCACAAATAATAATTGGGAAGCACCCGTTAGCTGTGTCCCAAACTGAAGTGCATGCACTTCGAAGACCACATTTGAAGTGCGATTACGTCATAGCGGCACTACGAAGGCTGTCTCAAAGTGAAAGCTGCACCTCTGAAGGTCACTTTTGAAGTGCGATTGCATTACAGCGGTGCTCTACGGCTGCCGCAATTCATGAGCAACTTCAAAATGCGCCCTTTGTTTCTCAGGCAAAGGAAGGGTCCAGCAGATAGAACCTTCCCACAACTTCGCAGCCTTCCCTATTCCAGAATTCATAGCACACTGGTGACTACAGGATTTGACTAGTCCGCATTCCCGTGGCACTCGATCAGATTTCCCAGTTAAAGACGGTATAATGGTCGGTAACTCAAGTGTAGCCTGGATACTATTGAACACAACAGCGCAAGCGCTTGAAGTAAACAGAACGTTTAGTGCATTCGCACAGTCCCTGGTTCCCTGCCCGCAACAACCAAACTATTTTTTTTATTTATTTCTCAACCATTCTCTCAAGAAGAGGAATCAGTCCATTCTCTCCCTTTTCGCTGTGTCTTTCTTTTTTTCATCAGAGGTGGAAAGAGTAACAAAATATTCTACTTAAGTAAAAGTACTGTTACTTTAATGAAATTTTACTTAAGTACAAGTAAATTTACTGGTCTAAAAATTTACTCAAGTAAAAGTAAAAAGTAGCTCATTTAAAATGTACTCCGAGTAAAAGTTACTTAGTTACTTTTTTAACAGTGGGGGTGGGGGACTCTCCCCTGTAGGGTTGTGATAGAATGAGATTTTCATGATATGACAACTATCCCAGAAAACATCAGTTAAACATTTACTGTACCTATTATTAAATGATGGTTATTATCACTAGTTAAAATGATGTTAAACGAATGAAGAAGATTGGTCTTTTTTTTATTTGGTTGAACAAATGCTTTTTTTATAACAAACTTAAAACCATTTGTTTATTTTGTTCATTAAAATTTCAATAAAACATGTCTAATAAACTGAATTCAATAAATTATCAATTAGATTAACAACTTATTTTTATGATTAATTCGTAAAAATGTTTAAGAATAATAGAGTGCATATGTAGTAGACGGAGCAGCTCATTCACAAGCAGAGAGAATAAGCAGATCATATATTCATATAGCAATGTTTTGTGCTTTAATATTCCCAGACCATGTCGCGATTTGATTTATTTCTAAGGCCTACAGCTCTACATTCGAGTTTTTCGTTCATCCACCAGTTTGCGTGTATTACGCCAAATCTACGTTATGATGTAAAGTTAATGTTCATGACTGGATTCCGGGATTCCCTCTGCGTCACAAAAATCAATCGGCCTTAAGTTATAAACATACCTTTATCTGCACAGAGGGATGTGTTCCCGAACATGTTCTATGTGTCTCTTCATTTGCATCCACATTTTGTGCACATTTGATATCCTCCAGGACAACACCACATAATTTTTTTTCTATATCCAAAGTATTTCCATACTAGCCAGGGGTTAACGACGGCGTTTTGCTTTCACCTGGGTCTGCGTCACTGACGTCTGTCTTGTTCGTCTCCATCTGATATTTGCGCGCTTGTTCTCTCACGCGTCCCGCGCCCTCTATTCAATATTAGTCATTTCCGGATTGCGTTTTTTTCCCTCCCCTCTTTGCATTAATTATTTATTTTTACTCCGTAACGGATGTGATTTAAAATGTAGCAAAGTACAATACTTTAATCACTTAAGTAAAAGTAAAATTACAGATTTTTAAAACTACTTAAAAAAGTAGAAGTACACAGAAAAGCTACTCAATTACAGTAACGCGAGTAAATGTAATTCGTTACTTTCCACCTCTGTTTTTCATACACTTTCTTTAAATAGCCTTCAAAATATAATCTGCACGGGCTGTATTTTCGTCCCGCTCCCATATAAAGACTCATGTTTAATCATGGGCAAATAACCAGAACACGAATGACAAGCTTCCATTTTAAGAGGATGTGACAGACACAGGCTCAGTAACAGAAAGCATGTTTATTTTCAGCCGTATAAAAGAAGCATTGCAGCAACAGGCCGCTAGGCCTATTCAATGACTGTGGAGCTAGCATCATCATCATCATAACACAATGGTTATGGAAATTAGAACGACAGCACATTGAATTAAATTGCAATGAAGTTACAAACGGTCCACAACATTATAGAGAATAAGGTCCGATATAGATAAAATAAATAAAGATGAGGATCAATCTGAAACTTTTCAAGTGCAACATTAAACATAAAATTTCTCTTTTGCCTCTAAATTCTCACTCTCTCTTGGTACCTCTTCTCCTTTGTCACTAACTGTCCCACTTGACAGATTCCCTGATTTCAGCCAGTTAAGCATATACCCAGCTAGCAATTTGGATCAGGCCGCTTCCATAAAACCTGCGGCGCTGTCGGCTGAGTCGCGGCATCGGCTGAGTCATGGCAAATGCATTTGGGCCAATTCATTTTGCCACCTGCAGACAGGCATCCTGCAGCAACTTAATTTTGTCTCATCTAACAATGATGGGAAACAAAATGCTGGGCCAAATATTTTTCTGCTGGCCAAAATAATTTTTAAGATGTGATGATAGACTATAATTTGTGACTATAATTACAGGATTAGTACTCTTGTGTTAAACGTCTTGTTATCAATATAGTCTGCAATTCATGTTACTGGCCAATTCATTTTTTTTTACCAGCATTGGTACTTCTGTTATACTCGGTACACTCGGCTCAGAACATTTTTAGCCGAATGAAGCCGATTTCAACGCTTACTGCAGCAAGTGTCACGTACGAAGCGCTCGTCATCACTGGAGTGACGTGTGCATGCACTTTGGGTGATATAAAACCCAACACCTGATTTAGATCATCCCTTTTTGATCCTGCGCCATTACGGTGAACTTGAGGTAAGTTAAGCTTTGTGTTCCATTTCCTTAAAAAATCAACATTTTCACACAAAGTATGGTTTCAATCGAGTTCCCTTACTAAAGTTACATATTTAGAATGGTCATTATCATCCGTTTAAATTTTATTTGTGTAACTTAAGACATAATAACATAATTATGACTCGTGATTTACACATGACTCGTGACATAATGCTTCCCTCCAGATGAAATTAAGAAAAAAGTAACTTTAGTGCAAGTTGGGGTAATTTGAAAGTGGTGTGAACGAAGCTAGCTAATGTTAACATGTATAGCAGGTAGCTAACATTGACTAGCTGGGCTGTCAGCTCATGGTTTCGTTGCAGCTTGGCAAAGAATTTATCGCAAATTTGTGGTAGATCTGCACAATTAATCATTAAAAAATTCGGTAACACTTTACTTGAAGGGGTGTGCATAAGACTGACATGACACCTTCATAATCATGACATGACACGTGTCATGAATATGAAGGAGTTTTTATGCATGTTTATAACAACTGTCATTAAGTGTCATTCGCTTAATTATGTCATTTTTAATGCAATGATGACATTTCAGAGTTGTCTTTGTTATGACAACTTGACATAAACCAATACATCATAACCTGTCAGTGTCGTTGTCATGACAACTTGACATTACCAAGACAACATAACCTGTCATAAACAGACATGAAATGACATAGCAGATTAATTATCAAATTTAAGAAACTACTTAGCTTTTTGGGTTTACATTAAATTAGTTGCTAGGCAACCGCTTCTCCACCCACAAATAATGTTAACTTTACTATTAAATTTAGATTTTATTTTATTTTCTTATGTTTGTGACTAGTCTAACAGAGCTACTATTGGGACTGTTGCTGATTGCTGGCAGCCACTGAGAGGACGTTGTTTGCCGTTTTTTTACCACTTCTCTTCTGTTTTTGTTTGAATTTGCGGTTGGTTCTGGTTTGAAGGACATTTGATGTTGCTCGCTGCAGCTGCTCTCTCTTCTGGGTGTCGGCTGCTCACTGGTGGTCTCCCTCGGGTTTGAGCTGCATGGTGGCTGAAGTTTGCACCAGGCTAGCGTCATCAGCGTCCGGCATGATGTTAAGATGTAATTTTTTACTTGTTATTCATGTATTGTTATTTTTTCTCTTTGTTGCACTTTGAGATTCTTCGGAATGAAAAGTACGTTATAAATAAAATCTATTATTATTATTATTATTAAACTGTCATGTGGTTGGTTTTGACGTTGGCTGTCATTAGGCTAATATAATGTCATGATTTTTTTATAAATTTAATTTGTCATTAACATGTCATTAAGTGTCAATACTGTGTCAAATTATTTCATAACATTGTCATGAATATATTTCTTGACCTAAACTACAGTGGTACAAGTTGAATTTGTCATTAACATGTCATCAAGTGTCAATACTGTGTCAAATTATTTCATAACATTGTCATGAATATATTTCTTGACCTAAACTACAGTGGTACAAGTTGAATTTGTCATTAACATGTCATTAAGTGTCAAATTATTTTATAACAGTGTCATGAATATTTAGCTTGACCTGAAATATGGCATCATAGAGGAAATCGTACAGAGTCATTCAAAACTATTAATATAACTCAAAATGATAGAGTGGCATAGTCATATACACCTATGGTCTATGGTGGCACCACTGGTTATGTGTACGCTGTAACAGTTGTTGGCAGAGCCTCAGTCAGGTTAGTTTGTTTAGGTGTTTAATATCAATTTAGTTTGCAGTAAGTAAAAACAATTCACAACAACGTTATTTTGGGTTTAATATACTTTATTTAAATTTTCGCTCATTCTTTAACGAATAGTTTGAGTTTATTCTTACCATTTCTTTGTTTGTCTGTTTGTTATGGTGGAGTCTCGTGTGCTGGTGCACCGTCAAAAGGGGTTCGGGCAGAAACGTTGGCCCTATATATAATGTTCCGGCCTAGGATCTAGTCGTAAACATTCCTTGTTCAGCCCAAGGGGGTAATCTAGCGCTCGGAAAGCGTTCCACCCCTAGGGGCTGCCATTGCTAACCAAACCATCACCTGCTGTTAGCATCCCATTGACTCCCATTCATTTTTGAGTCACTTTGACAGTGAATAACTTTGCATCTGAGACGTTTAAAGACTCCATTTGTCCATTGTTTATTTCTAAAGAAACACGACAATGTATAAAAGGCTCCATTACCTTGTATCTTACACTATCGCCCCGCAGAAGCTGTTTTTGTAAAAATAGGCTAATGATTGCGTCATAACCAACGCGACCCTGTCGCACAGTTGAGAAATTACCGTATAGACCTGAGGAGACGCTCGCAGGCAATCTTTTACTGTCTATGAGACAGTCGGGGGGACGTGGAGACATGTCCTGGAGACTAGTCTGATAAAGTCAAGGGGGAAGAATGGGGAGAAGCCCATAGTGAGCCAAAAGCAGCGGGAGAAAATATTTAAACAACGTGATTCAGATTTCGCTTTCCACATCTACTAGAAGACTCACAGCTGTCAGACAGGAGGCTCACGTCACATCTACGTCGTCAAGCTTAGTCTGAGCCTGCGCAGTTCGCTCAGCCATCAGGAAGTGAGTGCCCCTAGGTTGACTTCATTCTTTCGCCGTTGGCGTCAATGGGAACGCTCCGTCCATTTCTTTTACTGTCTATGGTTCAGCCCGGGGTGGGGCTCTAAAGACTATTCCTCTTATTTTTATACATCGGAAGATAATTTATAAAGTCATTTGACAAAGTTTTCTGTGTTTGTTTATGTGTGTATATATATATATATATATATATATATATATATATATATATATATATATATATATTTATATATATATATATATATATATATATATATATATATATATATATATATATATATATATATATTTTTTTTTTTTTTTAATGTGTTTTCCCCTTTTTGCGTTAATTGGTGCTGGTCACCTGTGTATAAATTCATGCCTTGTGTTTTTAAGAGTCAGTTCTGTGAGAGGGCAGGTCTTAAAAATTAAATGATTGATTTTATTTCTCGAACTCCTTTTCATATTTTTAAGACATTTGAAATTGTCTATTATCTAACCTTCTGTTGAAGCTGGTGGAGGAAACTTAAAAAATAAAATAAAACATTATGAACTGAAAAATATTAATGATGCTGTTATTAAAAAATAATTTGACAGCATATTAACACCTAATTACATTTTAATGACAAATTAAACTTGTGCCACTGAAAAAAATGTATGACATTATAATGGCCTCAGTCAACATCAAAACCAACCACATGACAGTTTAAGGTTAACCCTATAAGCTAAGTAAGTTTCTTAAATTTGATAATCTGCTATGTCATGTTTATGACAGGTTATGTTGTCTTGGTAATGTCAAGTTGTCATGACAAAGTGACAAAGACACTGACAGGTTATGATGTATTGGTTTATGTCAAGTTGTCATAACAAAGACAACTCCGAAATGTCATCATTGCATTAAAAATGACATAATTAAGCGAATGACACTTAATGACAGTTGTCATAAACATGCAGAAAAACTCCTTCATATTCATGACACGTGTCATGTCATGATTATGAAGGTGTCATGTCAGTCTTATGCACACCCCTTCAAGTAAAGTGTTACCAAAAATTCCTAAATGACCACGAGTCTCTTATGCTCGTGATTCACATCGCGGGTGTCAGCTGAACATGAACAGTGTATTACCCATGGGCGTGTCCCCCGCACTTTTAGTAAAACATGCAAGTTATTTGTTAACCTAGAAACTTTCAAACATGTAGATGTCATTTATTAATATGTATTCGTGTCAATATGACATCTAAACTTTTATTTTGCCTACACATTATTCTGGAAATGCTTCCAACACGCTTGCGTGTCGCGTGAAACATAGGCTTCACTTCTATTACTAGCATGCACGCCTTTTCCGCGTGGGTCACACGTGCAAACTAACATGGGAGCCGAAATAAAAACGGACACTCCACGCAGCCGAGACGCTCACCGACCTTACTTGCATCTTTCTTACCTGCCTACGTCTGTTACACGGGCAAGTGTATTTATGTAGAGGTGATCTGAACCATAGATATCCATAATAAAGGCTAAGTCACCATCGTCATCACCTGCGGCCATTTTGTCACAGGCAAGCTTTCTGTCAGGCTCTGTGGAACCTGATGTAAGGTGAGTGATCTGTACGAACATAAATACTCGTATCTCACTGAAATCTTGACAGATTTACAAATGGTTTGGTTTCTTACAAACGTTATTAACATGGCTACAAATCTGGATGCTTTAATACGTTGAAATTGCAGCTTTTCATTTCGATAAATGACTTAATTGTGCAGCTTGTGTATCACGGCTAACTTGCATGCACGTTATCAAGGGTGAGACCACAATCGAGCTGTTCAATTATATAGGTTTTATTGACACCAATAATGATTATATATATATATATATATATATATATATATATATATATATATATATATATATATATATATATATATAATTAATTAATTATATATATAATTAATTAATTAATTTCTCATGTTGCCATTCGTACACAGATTTAGTAGCCTATATATTGATTTAACATAAATACCATTTTATTGTACCTATCTGTTCTGTTCAATGTTAATTTCATACATTGTCAAGTCCATGGTTATATTCATAAGTATGTAGTGTCATAATTACATATCTGATGTTTATAACAAACGAAACAGTTTGAAAATCGGTTGAACATTGAGCAAGTTATGGCTAGTTAAAAGTACATGCACCATTAAAACAAATTGTTACGAGTGAGCGAGCTGCCTGTGACAAGATGGCTGCCAGTTGCGGACAGCGACCTCCATTGGCCAATAGCGCGCACGAGACATCTAGCCTTTATTATGGATATCTATGATCTGAACACTAAAGCTATGGAACACTCAACGCTATGGAACGCTAACTTTAGTACAACAATAATTCATACTCGAAGCCGGAGGGCGCTCTCTCAAATATTTGTAATATAAATGCCACTTGTGATCAATTTTAATGTGTTTGATGAATAAAATTTGTTATTGAATGTTTGAATAATATCATGGTTTCCACAAAAATAAAGCAGCACAATTGTTTTCAACCCTAATAATCTTGTTTGTTGAGCATTAAATCACATTTGAATGATTAAAAAAAAACATATATTCACATAAGCCCCGTTTCCACCAAAATTACCCGGAACAATTTGTACCAGGAACTTTTTTACAGGAACTTTTCTCCCCCCCCCAGACCTGCAGCTGTCTGCGTTTCGACCGCGATAAAGTTTCCGAGAAGATTAGGCAAATTAGTCTGGTGATGTAGGACTGCACGCAACTGCTCCTCCAAGCCAGTGACGGACAATAGGGCTGTCACTTTTTATTCGATATTCGAATATGCATTCGAAGATGACGTGAAATATCTGTAATCGAACTATAAGTAAACTATCCGGTTTTTAAAGTGCCATGTAGCGCAATTTTTTACTGTCGGTGCGTTTACATGGAGCACTGTAATCAGTTTAAAAGTCCAATCTGAATGAAAATGCTCCATATAAACACCTCAATCGTAATAAAAATGCTCAAACTGAATGAAATTGTAATCGTTTTGAGATGGGTGGATAAACCTTTTCATGAATCGATCAAACTAAACATTTCACCATGTAAATGACCTGACCGGATTACTTTTGAGTGTGCATCCTTATGTGATGTACACAGCGTGAGCCTTCACCACTGAAGAGCACACGTCGCGCTCATGCACCAAGCATGACAAAAGAGGAAAATATCTTTTTCTGAGGGATAAACTTTTTATTTCATAAGAAGTTATGAAGATAATGTTGGCATAATGACACTATCCCTAAGCCTATGTAAGCAAACAATCAACTGCGCCTGACATTAGAATTGATTTTTTCTGAGATGATTATTACACTTTACAACAAATGAATAGCTTTTATAAAACCGTATAAGTCCTGGTGGCCGTTGAGAGTTGCTATGGCATCCGTAAACACATTCCAGCTGCTGGAGATGATGGGGTTGTAGATAATTGAATATATTCGAATGCATTGCTTGATATTTTAATTCTGTTCGAATTAGATTTTTTTTTTTAAATGACAGCCCTAACGGACAGTAATCATTTTTGTGTGTACCGATTGAAAGATTTAGTGGACTGTTTACATGAGACGTTATCTAAACCGATCTGGTGTTTACATGTAATGACTTTCAATCGCAATAATTTTTTTGTCACATAAGCAGTTTGTCTGCCACATCAAAAATGTCAACGATGTTTTCTCCAGCAGCTATGTGTTAACTGAAGCCATAGCAACTCTTAACGGCCACCAGGACTAATACAGTATTATATTATAAGCTATTTATTTGTTTAAATAATCTGAGAAAAAAAAAAAAATCTTCTGTCATGCGCAGTTAAAGTAAAAACTGCCTGTGGCAATATACGCTGTGTCATTACTCCAACATTATCTTCATAACTTACGAAATAAAAAGTTAACTCCTCAGAAAAATTAACTTTCCTCTCTTGTCAACATGAGCGTAAGACTGATTATTACTGACCGCGATTACCAACGTGTAAGACTAATTATTACTGAACGTAGACCGAACCTCGAAAAAGACTTTTAAAAATGCCGAGTTGAAATAAAATGCTAAACCAGTCAGCATGTTCAGCGCCTAAGTCCCGCCCTCGAAAGTTCCTGAACTTTGAAAAAGTACTACCTCGCAAGCAGGGCCGTTTGGAGGGGGAAATATTTACCCGGAACTTCATTTAGACCCTGGTTCCTGCGGTCTAAACACACCGAGTACCACCCAAAGTTCCTGGTTGCTGGGTAAAGTTCCTGTGGTGGAAACGGGGCTATAGATAACAGCTGCTTTACATTGGGATAATATTTCATTGTTTTACTTTTGTACTGCATTTTTATTAAATTAAATGCCATGGTGAGCAGAAGACTTCTTACCTATCAGCAATTGTAATGTAGATAGGGGCTATATATTTTCCTTGTATATTTGCCTTGTTTAGTTACATTAATATATATATATATATATATATATATATATATATATATATATATATATATATATATATATATATATATATATATATTTAATTTCTCTTCTCTTGTTTTATATATATATATATATATATATATATATATATATATATATATATATATATATATAGTGGTAGTTGAGGCCAAGAACAGGCAGGACAGATAGTAGAAAAGAAGTGGAAGTTTATTACTTCCAACACAAAAAATATATACAGGGGCAGATTCCAACAAAAGTCATACAAAATCAAACTTGCGATGTATGCTGACTGAAATTAACAAAAAAAAAAAAAAAAAAAAAAATCAAACAGGCCTGAAAATAAATCTCCCCTGTAAACAAAGTAAACAAATCAAAATCTAACTCAAAACCAAAGGTCAGAGGGCTAAGGTGGCTGGACAATACTGACTCCCTCTACTTCTCCCATAATGCTATATATACCCATTTAGCCTCCACAGAGGGTTACTTCCGGTAGTAGCGTGGCCGATTTGAGGGTGACGGTGAGCACGCTCCCCCCAGGGAACCAACCCGTGGGGAATCCTCACTCCTCCCGCGCTCCGCAGCCAGTAGAGCTGCCATTGGAACGAGGTGGGCTGTCCTCGAGATGTGCACCACCCGTATCCTTCAGGGCTTTCCGCGATGAGGAAATGTCCATCGCTGCATCGGAGGGAGGGTCAGAGTTGTCGGGAGATGACGTGTCGGCGCAGGGGGCGGGAAGACCCGCTGTGCCCGATACCGATCCGGAGATGATGGCCGTCGAGAGGGTCGGGCTTGTGTGGAACCCTCCACCATGTCCTGAGCTGTCGAAGTTGGACGATTGGTTTCTCGGGGTGGCCCGTGCTGGTTCTCAGCGCCCCACCCCGGTTCCTTTCTTCCCGGAGGTGCACGAGGAGCCCAGTGGGACCTCCTCACTCACCACCCTTGATGGCGGACCTGCAAAGGGTTACACGCAGGTTCCTCCCGTGGAACGGGCCGTTGCTATGCAACTGTGCCCTAACTCCACATCAAGGGGGAACCCGTGTCTCCCCTCCCGGGCCTGTAGGTACTCCTCCGATCTGATCGGGAAGGCCTACCAGGCTTGGCCTAACATGCTATGGCATTGTTGCAGGTCCATCAGGCCCAGGCACTGAAGGACCTGCACGAGGGTGGTCACGATCCCGCAGTTCTACAAGAGCTGAGGGTTGCGACGGACCTCGCGCTTTGTGCAACGAAGGTTATGGTGCGTGCCGTGGGACGTGCGATGTCCACTATGGTGGTCCAGGAGCGCCATCTCTGGCTGTGTCTGGCGGATATAAGGGATACCGACAAGCTCAGGTTCCTTAATACTCCCGTGTCCCAGACCGGCCTCTTCGGCGACGCGGTGCAGAACTTTGCCCAGTAGTTCTCAGCCGCACAAAAGCAGACTGAGGCCATCAGTCACATCATGCCACGGCGGTCAGCTGCTGCGTCCACCCCGCCGCTGGCAGTGCCTCAGCCGAGGGCGGCCGTCTGCGTCTGCCTCCGCTCCCGTGTCACAGCAGCAGCCTCCACCCAAGCGGCGTCGTGGAGCCGGGCGCAAGCCGGTCGTCCCGCCCTTCCAGGTGGCCCCGAAGAGGGGCAAAGGCAAGGGGAAGCGGTCCTTAGACGGGCGACCTGGAGATGAGGAGGACTGCTCTCCAGGAGACGGTGACCGCACCGCTCCATCCCCCGGAGGAGGGCCGGGTGGAGAATCTTGTGTTCCGTTTTATTTCTGTTCTGCGCCAGCGGAACCCAAATTTTCAATAAAAGACCACACTCATCCTCCTCCTGTGTCACCAGCGGGCAGCAGCGAACGACGCACGGACACCCCACAACCTCCGTGCGGACCCTCTGCCCAGCCATGGAATCAGGTAGGTGTCGCACAGCACACTCACACCTCTCTGCAGGCCGCCTCCACGAGACAGCCACCTCAGACCGGTGCCTGTATTCCACCTAGCCGCCCCACGGTGGGTACGCCGGTGGTCCCGATGATCCCGCTTGTTCGGTCTCTGTGAGCCTGGTTAGAGCTTCCCAGTCCGTCTTGCTGGCTCATTCAGACCATCAGGCTCGGCTATGCGATTCAGTTCGCCCGGCGTCCCCCCAGGTTCACAGGCGTCCGCTTCACTTTGGTGAAAGCTGCAGACGTCTGTGTCCAGACACCTCAGCCGGTTGGGTCTTCGGGTCAACTGGGAAAAGAGCAAACTCGCCCCCGTATGGTATGGAGTTGGATTCGGTCGAGCGGACTGCGCGCCTCACAGAAGAGCGCGTCCAGTCGATGCTGAACTGCCTGAACACGTTTCATGGCAGGATGGCGCTTCCACTGAAACAATTTCAGAGGCTCCTGGGGCATATGGCGGCCGCAGCAGCAGTAACACCGCTCTGCCTGCTTCATATGAGACCGCTTCAGCATTGGCTTCACGGAGTCCCGAGATGGGTGTGGCAACGCGGCACTCACCGAGTGAGCATCACACCGGCCTGCCGCTGTACCTTCAGCCCATGGACGGAACCCTCGTTTCTGCGGGCCGGAATGCCTCTAGAACAGGTGTCCAGGCATGCTGTGGTTTTCACAGATGCTTCGACCAAGGGCTGGGGTGCCACGTACAACGGGCATGCAGTATCTGGGGTTTGGAAGGGCCCGCACCTGCATTGGCATATCAATTGCCTCGAGTTGCTGGCAGTACATCGGCGTTGAGCCGCCTCAAGGGCCGGTTACAGGGCAAAGATGTACTGGTCCGTACAGACTATACAGCGACTGTTGCGTACATCAAACGTCAAGGTGGTCTACGCTCCCGTCGCATGTCGCAACTCGCCCGCCATCTCCTCCTCTGGAGTCAGAAATATCTGAGGTCGCTTCGGGCTATTCATGTCCCTGGGGTGCGCAACCATGTGGCCAACGAGTTGTCATGAGCGGCGCTCCCGGGAGAGTGGCTGCTCCACCCCCAGGTTGTCCAGCTTATCTGGGTTCAGTTCGGGGGGGCACAGGTCGACCTGTTTGCTTCCCCAGAAACGTCCCACTGCCAGTGGTTTTATTCGCTGACCGAGGGCACACTCGGCACGGATCCACTCGCGCACAGCTGGCCCCGGGGTCTGAGCAAATATGCGTTTCCCCCAGTGATCCTACTGGCACAGACACTGTGCAAGGTCAGGGAGGACGAGGAGCAGGTCCTGTTGGTTGCCCGGTATTGGCCCCAACGGACTTGGTTCCCAGAACTCATGCTCCTCGCGACAGCCCCTCTTTGGCCTATCCCTCTGAGAAAGGATCTTCTGACTAAGAGACGGGGCACCCTCTGGCACCCGCGTCCGGATCTCTGGAAACTTCATGTCTGGTCCCTGGAAGGGACGCAGAGGTTCTAGGTGACTTACCCCAAGAGGTAGTTAACACTTCAGCTAGAGCACCGTCTACAAGACAGGCCTATGCCTTGAAGTGGAACCTGTTCGTCGATTGGTGTTCTTCCCGCGAGAAGACCCCCGAAAATGTTCGATCGCGTCAGTGCTTTCCTTCCTGTAGCAAGGGTTGGAGTGAAGGCTGTCGCCCTCCACTCTCAAAGTTTATGTTGCTGCTATTTCCGCCTATCACGACCTCGTAGAAGGCAAGTCAGTTGGAAGGCATTACCTGGTTGTCAGGTTCCTTAGGGGGGCGAGGCGGTTAAATCCTCCTCAACCTCCCTCCATACCCTCTTGGGATCTTGCTCTGGTGCTCCGAGTACTTCAGAATGCCCCATTTGAGCCCTTACAGTCAGCAGAGCTTAAGATTCTGTCCATGAAGAATTTGCTGTTGGCTGCATTGGCCTCCATCAAGAGGGTAGGGGACCTGCAGGCTTTTTCGGTTGACGAATCGTGTCTAGGATTTGGGCCGGGTGACACCCATGTGGTATTGAGACCCCGGCCTGGCTACGTGCCCAAGGTTCTCACTACTCCCTTCAGGGACCAGGTGTGGTGAACCTGCAAGCGCTGCCTTGGGAGGAGGCAAACCCAGCCCTAGCTTTGCTCTGTCCCGTCCGTGCTCTGCGGATCTAAGTGGACAGAACCCAAAGCTTCAGGTCCTCAGAGCAGCTCTTTGTCTGTCACGGAGGCCAGCAAAAGGGAAAGGCTGTCTCCAAGCAGAGGATGGCCCACTGGATAGTGGATGCCATCACCATGGCTTACCAAGCACAAGGTGTGCCCTGCCCGCTAAGGGTGCGAGCACACTCTACTAGAAGTGTTGCATCCTCCTGGGTGCTGGCACGTGGCGCCTCGCTGTCAGACATCTGTAGAACTGCAGGCTGGGCGACACCCAACACGTTCGCTAGGTTCTATAGCCTACGTGTGGAACCGGTCTCCTCCTGTGTTCTCACCTCAAACGGGTAGAAGCACTGAGAGGCCCGGCTCCTGTCAGCTTGCTGCACCTCGGCGCTACTCTCTCCAGAAATTAAACTCTGTGACTCCTCCACCGCACTCGGTGCCAGACGTGGCGGAGCGCCCGGCATCAGGCCTTTTGCTGCTGAATCCTTGAGAACCGGTATTGGCTTGGGCTATGTGAGCGACCCCTCGGGGATCCCACATTTATTCCACGATTGCTCGTCTGGAAGCTCGTGTCTTTCCCTTGGGAAAGCCCTCCCTTCTTGAGGATGGAGCCTCCCTCATGGTGGTGGGCTATGCCTCAGCTCTGTCTCCACATAACTCCTCCTTGGTATGATGTGGTTCCGCAGCGGCCCCTTCGGGCACGCTTTCCCAGTGTTATCCAATAGTCACTGAACGGGTCAGGTGGAACAGGAGTATGGACTTCTCTGTGTGAGCCCCGTCTCATCAGGTAAGAGAACTCAGGTGGCTCACACAGGGCACTGGAAGGGGGCAGAGTCCATGGCGCTTTGGTAGGGATTCCTATTCGTCGGCATCTCCGACGTGGCGTCGAGAGTGACCGACTGAATTGGAACGTCTCGGTTACCTCGTATGTAACCCTCGTTCCCTGAAGGAGGGAATGGAGACGCCACGTCCCGTCGCCATGTCCTCTGTCCCTGTCGGGGTGCCAGGCTACCTACTCGGCTCCTCAGCAAAAAAGATAATCTGATGCAATCACCTGTGTCTCATTTATACCCGCGTGGCGTGACATGAGAACCTGGTGCAATCATTGTATGCCAATGTGCATTGGCTCGTTTAGTTAGACTCGAAGTAGATTGGCTCTCGCAAGCGAGATTCCTATTCGTCGGCAACTCCGACGTGGCGTCTCCGTTCCCTCCTTCAGGGAACGAGGGTTACATATGTAACCGAGACGTTCACGCAGACTTAAATTTATTCACAAATGCTGATTCATCCAATAATGAAACAAAGTCTTGATGATTGAGACATTAACTCCATTTAAATTTTATACTGTGATGATTTGATGCATGAATGGAACTTTGACAGTGACTGTGATGATAGAGAAGGCCCTTCTGAGCATAGACCTGACCTTGCTGATGATTTAGTCAATTGGGCTTTGGAGTTTAATATCACCATGGTTGCACTTATTGCCTTGTTGTCTATCCTACATTTTCACCACCCCAATTTGCCAAGAGATGGGAGGACTCTCCCCAAACAGTCACCGACTACAAAATCCTACCTGTAGCAGGAGGTGCCTTTTTTTAACTTTGGTGTGTTGAATGCTATAATGGGTCTTCTTGAAAATGTGTGGATGAAACTCCCTAGCAAGCATTGCCTGCAGTTACAGTTAAACTTTGACAGGCTCCCATTGTTTAAGAGTAATAACCAGCAGCTGTGGCCCATTCTAGGTTTATTGAAGGAAGTAAGTAAATGTCCCTTCATGATTGCCATTTTTGGAGGGGATTGCAAACCCAAATCACTCACAGAGTACTTGGGGGACCTGGGGCGCGAGTTGAGTAGTCTTCAGTCCGGGTTTTGGTTCAAAGGAAAGCAGTTGTTTCTGTGAGTCTGTTCTGTTGTGTATGATGCTCCAGCCAGGGCTTTTGTTAAAGGCATCAAAAGTCATCCAGGCTATTCAGCTTGTGATAAATGTGTACAGCCGGGTGTATATATAAGACATCGCATGACTTTTCCACAGACTGACTCCGCCTTAAGAACAGATGCTAGTTTTAGGCAAATGTTGGATGAAGATCATCATGTAGCAATGTCTGCTCTGACTGGACTTGGTATCGACATGGTGCTTAATTTTCCTCACGATTACATGCATTTGGTGTGTCTGGTTGTACGTCGGTTGTTTGACCTGTGGTGTAGTGGGCCTTTGCCAACTCGCTTGTCTGGTCAGCTGGTTAAAGCACTATCACAGAACCTACAGGAACTGAAGAATTACATTCCGTGTGAGTTTGCTAGAAAGCCTAGAGCTTTTGAGGAAAGAGGGAGATGGAAGGCTACGGAGCTAAGTCAGTTCTTGTTGTATACAGGCCCTGTTGTTCTTGTAGATGTTCTGGCTGCTCCAGTCTACCACAACTTTATGCTGCTGTCAGTTGCTATTTTTATGCTGGCTAATCCTGAGGTGGATGTAGGGATATGTGACTGTGCAAAGACTCTACTTGTATCATTTGTTGAACATTTTGGCACACTTTATGGTGATGGTTTTCTGGTGTACAGTTTGCATGGCCTTGTTCATTTGGGCGATGATGTTAAGAGATATGGATGTATTGATGTGACATCTGGGTTCCCTTTTGAGAATTTTCTTGGAGAGGTAAAGCGCATGGTGAGGGGCCCAAATTTCCCAGTTGCCCAGATTGTCCGTCGCTTGTCTGAGCGTACCAATAACAGAAGGGTCCATGATGGCCATGTGAAAGCTGAAACTGTATTAAGGAAAGCGCATGTTGGTGGTCCCTTGCCACAGGTTGTTCGAGGAGGAATACAGGAGTTTAAAGAGTTGCATATGGATCAATTTTGTGTTAAAATCACAGAGGGGGACATCTGTATTAAAATAGATAATGACATTGGCTTGCTTCATTTTGCTTGAAGGTAATATGCACTTGGTGTACTATCAGTTCCAGCCATTCTACACATATCCCCTCAGTTCATCTAGCTTGGGCATGTGTCTTCTCTCACAGTTGTCAGATAGTTTGAAGTGTGTTAAAGTTAATGATGGCATTCGTAAATATGTCATCCTCCCCTTCAAAGACAAACATGTTGGAATGCCTTTGTTGCATTTACATTAAGCTTAAAGGATCAGTTCACTTAAAATGAAAATTTCATGTTGTTTTACTCACCCCCATCTCATCAAATGTGTTCATGTCTGTTTTTCTTCAGTCGACAAGAAAGCGTTTATTTAGGAAAACATTCCAGGATTTTTCTCCACACTGACTTTCATGGCAAACAAAATGTTATTAGATCAATGGAGTTTCAAAGGAAAGGCTTCTGAGGCTCTGCACGATCCCAGATGAGGAATAGGGTCTTATCTAGACAAACGATTGGTCATTTAAAAAAACAAATTAAATGTATATACGTTTTAACCTTATTTGCTCATCTTGCACTGCGGCTCACCAGTGATTACACAATCACATAGAAAACGTCACACTAAACGTAGGCAGAAGTAACACCCCAAGCGAACGTGCGAGAACTAATTCAAACAGCCTTTACCAAAAACAGTATTTTCAACATCAAAATAATCTGACATTGTTGGTTTAGTGTGATTTTTTTGACGTGATTGCGCCGCGGCGCAAGAGCAATTTAGGGTAAAAAAAATATATATTTGCTAGATAAGACCCTATTCCTCATCTGGGATCACACAGAGCCTCTGAAGCCTTTCCTTTGAAATCGCATTGATTTGGAACTTCAACATGTTGGTTGTCATGGAAGTCAGTGGTGTGGAAAAATGGAATGTTTTCTACAAACTTAATTTCTTTTCGACTGAAGAAAGAGAAATAAACATTTGAGATGGGAGTGAGTAAAATATAAGAATTCATTTTCAAGTGAACGAACCCTTTAATTGTTGTGTTGAGGTTGTTTTTTAAGAGCAGTGGTTCCCAACCACATTCCCGGAGGCCCACCAACAGTGCACATTTGGCTGATTACTGATTACCACTTAGTTAGGCAGGATTTTCACCTGTTTTGTGAGGTGTGTTTTGTGTTGGCATTGTGATTCGTTGCTGATCATAATTGGTGCCTAATTTAATGATTTAATGTTGTTGTTTTTTTTTTTTTTTATAGATTTTGCTGTATATTAATATGTTGTTCTTGTTCTATAGCTGGCGACCTACATTTCTTCTTCTTCTTTATAGAATGTATCATGTTGTGGAGTTTGTTAGCTCAAAGGAGGTTGAGGTTGTCCATACTAAGTAGCTGAAAGGAGACCAAAGTTTCTGGCCCCCTATTGTATCTCTTTGTTCTTATCTTTGGTTATTTTTCTTTTGAGTTAAATATGATGAGTGAAAACTGGATTTGATGGAAATAGTAAGTCTGACAATAAGGTTTGAGTATGTGTAAATCCGTGGAGGGTATGATGAGTGAGTATGGGTTTAACAAGAAGGTTCCTGAGTAAAAATCAGGAAATAGTGATCAAAATGGATGTTATGAACGTGTTTGAGAAAGAAATGAATGAGAGGTGTTCTAATTAAGATGGTAAATGTACAGTATTGTTCAAAATAATAGCAGTACAATGTGACTAACCAGAATAATCAAGGTTTTTGGTATATTTTTTTATTGCTACGTGGCAAACAAGTTACCAATAGGTTCAGTAGATTCTCAGAAAACAAATGAGACCCAGCATTCATGATATGCACGCTCTTAAGGCTGTGCAATTGGGCAATTAGTTGAATTAGTTGAAAGGGGTGTGTTCAAAAAAATAGCAGTGTGGCATTCAATCACTGAGGTCATCAATTTTGTGAAGAAACAGGTGTGAATCAGGTGGCCCCTATTTAAGGATGAAGCCAACACTTGTTGAACATGCATTTGAAAGCTGAGGAAAATGGGTCGTTCAAGACATTGTTCAGAAGAACAGCGTACTTTGGTTAAAAAGTTGATTAGAGAGGGGAAAACCTGTAAAGAGGTGCACAAAATGATAGGCTGTTCAGCTAAAATGATCTCCAATGCCTTAAAATGGAGAGCAAAACCAGAGAGACGTGGAAGAAAACGGAAGACAACCATCAAAATGGATAGAAGAATAACCAGAATGGCAAAGGCTCAGCCAATGATCACCTCCAGGATGATCAAAGACAGTCTGGAGTTACCTGTAAGTACTGTGACAGTTAGAAGATGTCTGTGTGAAGCTAATCTATTTTCAAGAATCCCCCGCAAAGTCCCTCTGTTAAAAAAAAGGCATGTGCAGAAGAGGTTACAATTTGCCAAAGAACACATCAACTGGCCTAAAGAGAAATGGAGGAACATTTTGTGGACTGATGAGAGTAAAATTGTTCTTTTTGGGTCCAAGGGCCACAGGCAGTTTGTGAGACGACCCCCAAACTCTGAATTCAAGCCACAGTACACAGTGAAGACAGTGAAGCATGGAGGTGCAAGCATCATGATATGGGCATGTTTCTCCTACTATGGTGTTGGGCCTATTTATCGCATACCAGGGATCATGGATCAGTTTGCATATGTTAAAATACTTGAAGAGGTCATGTTGCCCTATGCTGAAGAGGACATGCCCTTGAAATGGTTGTTTCAACAAGACAATGACCCAAAACACACTAGTAAACGGGCAAAGTCTTGGTTCCAAACCAACAAAATTAATGTTATGGAGTGGCCAGCCCAATCTCCAGACCTTAATCCAATTGAGAACTTGTGGGGTGATATAAAAAATGCTGTTTCTGAAGCAAAACCAAGAAATGTGAATGAATTGTGGAATGTTGTTAAAGAATCATGGAGTGGAATAACAGCTGAGAGGTGCCACAAGTTGGTTGACTCCATGCCACACAGATGTCAAGCAGTTTAAAAAGAAACTGTGGTCATACAACTAAATATTAGTTTAGTGATTCACAGGATTGCTAAATGTTTGTACAAAATAGTTTTGAGTTTGTACAGTCAAAGGTAGACACTGCTATTTTTTTGAACACACCCCTTTCAACTAATTGCCCAATTGCACAGCCTTAAGAGCGTGCATATCATGAATGCTGGGTCTTGTTTGTTTTCTGACAATCTACTGAACCTACTGGTAACTTGTTTGCCACGTAGCAATAAAAAAATATACTAAAAACCTTGATTATTCTGGTTAGTCACATTGTACTGCTATTATTTTGAACAATACTGTATGTAGGCTGTAAACTGAAGAATGTTTATTTTTATATCAGACCATTATTGTGGATCTGACCATTTTATTTTATTTTATCTTTTTTATTATTATTATTATTATAATTTTTATTTTTTATTACTATTATTATCTTTACAACTGTTTT